>NW_027514223.1:917500-1080000 GCF_048772815.1 Callospermophilus lateralis
ATCCTGCCTCTCATACCCGTTGTCTGGACCTGTCCTTTCCATCATTTCTCACATGTACAGGTCCTGGCTTCTATTCACATATATTTTTAAGCAATCTAGTACCAGTAACTTTCTAGTTTCTTTTAATTTATGGTCTACTCAGATTATCTTTTTTATCACAGCCCCCAAGTAAAAGGTCTTCTCTTTTAACAACAAAATTATTTCTTGTCCTCCTCCTCTTCCTTCCTTTCTTCTTCACGGTAATTTAAGTTTGGGGGGAAACATGAGGAAAAACAGGCACTTGCTTTTCTTGTTCTTTTGATCTAATCTCTCTGAAATTTCTGATAACTTTTCTAAAGAATAGCAGTAAAGAAATTTTGAAGACTGAGTAGGCAAAATGTTTATATTTTTCTGTCTTCTCTGTTTATTATTTGTATTTTTTTGGAAGCTCATACTATTCAGAAAACAAACTAATGACTTTTGTATATATTTGACCAGTTGATCCTGATTTTTCCCCTGCCTCACAGTTCTGAAAGTTTTCCTTCCTGATCTGGTAATTTCCATTTCTCAGACCTTTCTATGTGTTGCTGACCATTCTTGTTTCTATTCAGCATTCCTAGAAAAATCATGAATATCTTCTGCACTGAAATAAAATTTATCTCTAATCAAGTATCTCTGCCCTCTAGGGCGAGGTCAAGATCTTCAGCATGAGAGAGAGTGAGCCTGCATATCTACCCCTTCCTACATGTTTTGCCAGGCTCCTCTTTGTTCATAGGTTTGCTTTTATCTTTACTTCTAACCTGGAATCACTTTCAGTCCTGAATCCATTGTCCATTTGGGACACTTGTCTGGTATCTCAGGATAAAGTGAAGTTCTTTCCTTTTTAGGGTTCTAGAACTTTATTTATGGTCAGTTATAGAACTTAAAACATTGTCATAAGTATTTTTTAAGTATCCACCTGCCCTCTTCTAGGCAGTATCTATCCTGCCTAGTAGTTCCTTGAAAGTCAGGGGAACAACTTCTAGTATAGATCTGGTAGGCACATTTTAAAACACTTGAATGAACTGCAGGTTGGTGATATGTATCATTCCTGTGACTTAAATGTTATTCAGTAATTTCTCTGAAAGAAGAATTTTTCACTGTAAACTGTTTGGATTTTTGAGAAGTTCTAGACTCTCCTGATCAAAGAGATACCATTAGAGGTGAAGGGGAGAATGGACTAGTGATGGATGAGATAAAGCTCGTCAAGTACATGCCACATCCTTCGGGAAATAAAGTGTCTTATTAGAGTGATAGGAGCTGACAGAACTAGGGATTCTGCGTTTATGTCTAATGATTTAGGCTATATGTTAATTACCACAACAATCTATTTTAGGGCTTTCTCTGAAATTGATGTTCTTAGGATAATACTTGATTTAGTGTTCATTCCAGTGACCACTATGTCAGGTAGCAAAAGAATATTCATTGTTCCTGGAAAGAAGACCATATGCTTTTGTTAAGAAAAAATCATAAAGCTAACAATTGTTAAGATGAGATAGGAAGATTTCCCACTGTGTAACTGGAGTGTCTAGTTTCTTTCCACATTGATTGTACATGAGTATAATACCTACTGTGTACAGAGGGCCCTCTGCTTGGTGTTCTGGGAGAAGCAAAGGAAACAAGAGCCTGGGTTCCACCATGAAGGATTATGTTCTTCTAGGACAAAAAAAAAAACCAGGGACCAAGAAGAGATTTATAAGTTATCAAAGCACAATGAATGAGTAAATACAAGTCAAAACTGAGAAACAGAGAAGTTTAAGTCTGCAAAACAGTACAAAAAAGTATAAAACAAGGAATGATATAATTTAGATGGAAGACTGACTCTTGATTGCGTGAATTTTGATCTGGTTATTGGAAGGAGAGGATGAATCTGGTAGCTGCCTCAAATGGGTAATATGGTAATACACTGCACAGGGATAGATGAAAAGACAGAGAAAGTTGTGTTTTGTGTAAAGCGGAAAATTGGTTGGCTAAAAAAGTATCTGTAGGACATGGTAATCAAAAAAGCATTCTTTTGCCTTATAATTTTTTTAATATAAAGCTACTAAATAAACAGTTTAATGGGTAAAGAAGTTAGACATACTACATTCAAAAGTTCAAATATGATGTATGATAAGGAGTAAAACAATAACACAGAAAAAATCAGAGATGGTTTGAATCGGTTACATGATACCTACTCTGCAGGCTTATTAAATACTATAAAATAGCATATATGTAGCACCTAGCTCTTCATGGGCCTGAGTTTGTTGTCTTTCCCTCGCTCTAGATACCTTTTAGTTCTCAGATTGCAATGGAAAGGAGAGACTCTTGAACAATGTATGAAAAATGAAACTTTCAAAAGAGGTGTGACTTGAGCCATAAAAGATTTGTGGGGATTAGTGAAGTAATGGACATCATTCCAAACAGATGGGTATATAGGTGTGTTTGGAGGAAATTTAGAAAGCTTTTGTTGAACTCAAGTGGATGAAGAGGCTTGAAAGATGGGCTTGGAACCAGGTATTGGCTGGTGGAATCTTCCTTTTCTGCTGAGATCCCGCCTGGAACCCTATTTTGGCTAATCGTTTACCTGTCACTGTGTGTCAGATCCTGTGGTAAATAGGAGTTAGAAGTTGACTAACTTTGAATTTCTCATAGCAAATAGCAGAGTGCTTAGTACAAAATAAGGTCCTCAATACATATTTGTTTAGCACGTTAATGGAACAAATGCATAGGGCTGAATGTATATGGCTTTTCATGCCAGAGTTGTTTCTAAGTATGTGTGGTTGGTTTCACTTCCTCTAAGCATAGTAGAGATGGACTACATGCAGGTCTGTGCTTGGTTGAGGGAGATGCAGGAAACAAGCTTTTCAAAAGACCTTTCAAAGCATTCCAAAAATGTTCTGCCCCACAAAATCACATGCAACTCATCTTGTTTTCTTTTACTAATCTCAAAACACCAGTTTTGAAAGGGAGATGTCCCCACTGCCCTCCATTCTATAATGAAGCCAACCAGCACACCATACTTCCTGCTGATCAGAGTTTTCAACATATCTCTATTAATCTGGACCAAAAGGGTAGGTATCCATAATTCCAGTAAATAGAGGCAGTCCCTGTGTCTTGGAGATAAAACATACAGGAGACCCTGATATCTCAAAGACAGAGTTCCAGCAATGGGACCTTTCTAAAGAGGGTACCCCCTTGGTGAATCACCAAGGAAATGACTATAATTGCTTCAGTTGAAGAAGTGGGGGTTTTTCCTTCACATGCCTCTAAGCACAGTGAGATGGCCAGACTCTGGAGATCAGCTCTCCTCTCTGTAGATTGTAGCAGCAAGTTTTTTTTTTCTTTTTTACTAGAACCAATTCTGACTGTTTTCTTTCACATAGTTCCTACATTTAATTGAAACTCACCTCAGTTTCTATCCCTTGGATGACTATGTAACCATGACTACAGCTTTCCAGAGCTCCTTACAGATCTGTCTCAGTTTCTTTTGTTGATAGAGCCTGACTTGTGTTGTTGATGACTCCTGACCTGCAAAATTCATGTCCTTGTTGGGTCCTGGAAAAATAAGAACATAAAGTCCAGGGTTTCTGATCAATCATCAAGAAAGTCTAGAAAAAGGAACCCAAGTAAAGTAGTTTCTTCAGTAAGCACTCTGATTCTGCTGAGAAGAATCTGAAGTGCACCTGTCCTCCATTGACATCTCAGGCAGAATCCAATTTGATGAAACTCATTACTGGAAGTTAAAATACAATTTTTTTAAGATTATAGAGGTTGTGAGCCTACCAGAGAAGAGCTTCCACCTAGCCAGTTTTTCCCGGAAAACTGCTGCAGTTAAATTATTTTATTAACTATTTTATTACTCTAAAAAACATATTTTTTGGTCTAATCTGTTCATTGGCTTTCTGTAATTGCACTCCACTGCATGCCCTTACTCAGGTTTGCCAAACATACACTTGTTGATTTGACCCAAATTCAGGGTGCAGTCAGCAACCATTGTCCGCATCTACATATATGTTTTTTACCATAGTATAATATTTTGTAATTTTTTCTTGTGTGGAAACTGTATTGAAAAGAAAGAAAACTTTTTTTAAAACCAGTTTATCATTTTATTAAGCTAGTTTTCCTATCAGTAAAAGTTTCACCAAAAGAAATTTAGATTTCTGTAAGCCCTTGCTTCCTTGAATAAAACAGTGGGAACAAGGCTTCTTTTCTACTTGATGTGACATAATTCAGTCTCAACAGGAAAAGCTTATAGTTAGAATGTTTTAAATGTTTAATGATGTGTAGCAAATGTGTATATACATATATATGTGTGTGTAAACAACTTACACTTTATACATGTTATATAGTATATATGTTATATATGGTAAAAGGTCCTCTTATTTTTAGTTGTAATTTATGAGTAGTGTTCGGTGTAATGAAGTTACTTCCTGATAGAAATATGCACATCAGTTAGTGTACTATTGGTAGTTTTCTCTCTCTCTCTCTCTTTCTCTCTCTCTCTCTCTCTCTCTCTCTCTCTCTCTCTCTTCTTTTAACTGTCAATGGACCTTTGTTTTATTCATTTATATGCAGTACTGAGACTTGAACCCAGTTCCTCATACATGCATGGCAAGCACTCTGCCACTGATCCTTCTATCCTGGTTTTATAGTTAGTAGACAAATGAATATAATATTTTGCTGATTTGCAGAGTATATATAACACTGTGATATAAAATATTTCAATTTTTAACGTGTACTTCTCTAGTTTTTAAATCTAATTTATTTCAAATCTGGAAAATTTGGTGTCTCCTTAGAATACTGAATAGGCAATCTTCATATAATTCATTAGTGATATAATTTTACCAGACGACTATCTCTCAGATTCTTCCTCAGAATAGTGTTGGTCATTCATTTGGTGATGCACATCAAAGAGAAAAAGATGGTATAAATGGACATACAGAAGGTAAGAACCACTCGTTATAAAATCATTGGATATAATGCATGTTTAAAACATGAGCACTAGTGTGATTTAATAGTGGAAGAAATGAAAATAATAAATAGTATGGGAGTTGAAATAGTGTATCTTATCAAGTTGCAACCACAGGGTAAGTTGGAGTGATCCTAGAGGAACTGAGTTATTAGGTCCATTTCCAGACCTACTTAAATTAGAGGAAAGTTGGGACATAAGAAAAGGGGAGAGAAGAATTTGGAAATGAAGAATGAGAAAAGACTATAGACAACAACAACCAAAAGAAAAAAGAAAAAAATAAGCAGATGCACATTGATGATGGCCTGATAAAACATTCCTTGGAAAGATTATGACTTCTAATACATCTACAAATTAGAGTACAAATTGGGAGAATTTTAAATAGGTGAAATAAATGGCCAGGCACATGGTGCATACCTATATTCCCAGTGGCTCTGGAGGCTGAAGACTGAGAAATAATTTTTATTTTAAAGCCAGCTCAGTAACTGAATGAGGCCCTCAGATATTCAGCAAGACCCTTTCTCTAAATAAAATTTAAAAAGGGATGTGGATGTTGCTCAGTAGCTAGACACCCATGGGTTCAATCCCCAGTACCAAAAACAAAATAACAAAGCAAAAAGAAACATCAAATAGGCATGTTAAGTTAGAGGAATTGGTAGAAGATTAAGCATGCATAAGAACTCTCAAATTTTATTGAATCATATGTTGGGCATCATGTACAAAATGTATGTTCTGACTCAGCAGGTCTTTGGTTCTACATCCTGAATACATTCAAAGATGCTTCTAATGCTCCTTGATCCACAGACTACATTCTGAGTTGCAAGAGCAGTTGAATGAATTGCCCTTTAGAAAATCTAAATTAAGAGCCATTGTGTCTTAGTTCATGGCATAACTATATTAAATTAGAGCATACAACTTGCTTTGTTTTTGATTATGTCTGTTGGCAAAGGGGAAGAACAAATGGATGAAATATAAAAATTGTATTTTTAAAAAATATTTTTTGTAGTTGTACACAATAACTTTATTTATTTATTTATTTATTTATTTTTATGTGGTGCTGAGGATCGAACCCAGAGCCTTGAACGTGCAAGGCAAGCATTCTACTGCTGAGCCATAACCCAAGCCCCCAAATTGTATTTTTTAAATATTTTTTAACTTGTAAATTGACACAATACCTTTATATTATTTATTTTATATAGTGCTGAGGATTAAACCCAGTTCTTCACATGTGTTAGACAAGCGCCCTAAGACTGAGCCAAAACCCAGCTCCTAGAAATTGTATTTTTAAAATACAGTTACTGCATTGGGAAGAAAAAGTAGTGGGAATAATCTAAACAACAACAACAACAACAAAGAATCAAGACTACAGATCTAGAGATAGCTTTTGAAAATTAAAGGGAGGGGGTAGTGAGGAGGGAATAAAATTAGCTAGGTAATTTTGAAGGTAATAATAAGGAGACTGAGGTAATGCATTTCAGCTGGTTTTATTATATTTGCCTTCAAACAAAAGTGAGAATTACTGGTCCAGAGATGGTTTTAAGCAGGGGAAACTGTTAGAATTGGGGCAACCAGCCACTTTAATTTCTTTGCTCCATAACTACTAAGTATAGGGAAGTATTGATATCAGTATTTGATATCAGAAACATAGCATTTAAGAAACATGAGGCATTTTAAAAGATAATTAGTTTTTTTTTCTTTAATGAAACCATGGCTTTGGGCAAGCTAGGAATGCACTCAATTACTCTCCCAAGTCCTTTTCTCTAAATAGCTAGTATTCTGATATGACAGATATTTTATGAAAATCTTTGAAAGTCTAAGAAGTTATATCAAACAAGGCGCATTTTGTAAACAGCAGACTCTTTAGGTTAATTTGTTGAATACCAAAGCTGTTATTTTTGTATATATGCTAATGAATTTGAAATATAAAAGGTTATTCATGTCTGATAATTCTTTTGCATTTAAGTTCACTTTTCCCCTTTGGATTACCATATATTAATATTTTATATTTATTAAAATTATTTATTAGATACAGTTCCTATGTCTTCTCAAATGAATGAATCAAGAAACTTTGAGTGGGTCAGACCAGAGAATATATTAAAAGAAGATACACCACTGTCCTCCATGGGTATGGAAAAATGATTATTTTAATAAGTGTATACCAAAGCTGATCATTTCTCAGAACTTTCCTCAATGCAAATGAATTATACTTTCCACTTGACGGTTATCACAACTTTGGACTTACTATATTGTAGGACAAATGGAGGAATAGGGTACATACCTGTAATAAAGTTAATGAAATGATTGTGATAGGCTACATTAAACACACCTGCTGTTAAATTATTTTCTTTACTTTATATATTTATGCCCCAATTTCTCCTTTGCTCCTCTGATTAGATATCCCCATTCCCTTAATCAATCCACACCTTTACTTGGTATGTGTGCATTCCCTATTATATTTTTGGTAATTGGAACTGTAATCTCACTTTTGAAAACTTAACTCTATACTTAATTAAACTAATATTGGATGTTTTTCTTCAGTATATTTGAATCATGCTGCTGTACTCAACAAAAACCAGCAAATACAGAAGTCCAAATGATAAAATATTATTTATCAAAGCTAACCCATGGAACTTGACTCCATGTCAATTCAGCAGGAAGGTGTGGTTGATTTTGTCATATTCATGTTTTGTGGATTGTATATCTCTTTTGCTTTTCAGTATTTCAGAATTTCACACATCCTGTTGTGATGATAATTATAAACTTCTATGTTTATCTTGAATTATTAACTGTGTATAGTATAAAATGTACAACACGTTTTGAATATCTACTTCCCAAACCCATACAGCCTATCTTAGACAGGAGGTATTTTCGTCAAAAGAATAACAGTGGGGACAACAGAAGAAAGGATATGCAAATCAGGTAAAAAAAAAAAGATATACACACACACACACACACACACACACACACATACATACACACACATATACATATACATACATACACATTCCAGTGTCTATATTGGCATACAAGTTTAAAATTATATCTTTAAAGTCACAAGAAAATGATTTCTAAAAAAATCTTTATCTCAGACATTTTTAAAATTAAATTTCCTGGAATTCTTATACCTGTTAGGTGAATTATGAGGCTCTATTTTCCTCCAAAATTTTATAAAAACTTATTGCATAGCTGCCAATAATTTCCAAATCTGGGAGATGAACATAAAAATATGTGTCTGAAACCCAGAGATTAAGTATAGTGTGTGAAACAAGATCCAATTAAAATTTAATTTCAATTCTAATATAATACCCACTTTATTGAATAATTACATTGAACCCATGTTGTACTTTATGCAGCTGGGGATTCTATGTCCTTCATCATTTGTGATTATCTTTTTATTAAACCATACAAAGTATTATTGTGTATTCTTTATATTATTCGTTTTCTATAGCACTAATAGAGTATTTTTAGGAAATTACTCTTTTATGATTTTTATTGACCCAGAGTTGTGAATTCAAAAATACTTACACAAACTAGTTTATATATCCCCTCTTCATGCTTTTCTTTCTTTCTTTCTTTCTTTTTTTTGTTTGCTTTTGTTTTTAGTTTACTTCTCAATGATGGGGACTGAACACAGATACTTTGGCATGCTAAGCTGTGGCTCTGCCACAAAGCTTTTTCTCTTATTTACTGGAAGGTTGGGTAAATCCAAGATTCAGGAAACTGACCCCCAAGCACTAAAATGAGTCCCTTAACATACAAAAATGAGAAATTCAAATATTAGATGGTAAATCCAAAAAACTTAAACAGTTGGTGTGTTTTAATTCAACATGTCATTTGAAACCTTGTGTAACAGTACAGAGCTCTTATTCCAGAGACCCAGCTTTGTCCTTTATTACTTAATGAAACTTCATTCTACACTGGTTCCAGGAAATGATATATGCTATATTTTTCATGGAACATTTTTTTCCATTCTGGCCTGCTTTCTTCTATTTGGCACTCCTGCCATCTTCTTATTCATTTCTGCTCATGCATATGCTCTCCACACTCATCCTATCTTCAGCATTTGGAGCCATCTAGCTAAAATGCAAATGTGACTATGAACCTCTTTTGAAGATAAAAGGCCAGCTTTTAAAATTACCCAGAAATCTTTCATGAGTTCAGCCTAACACTTTATCCTTTCCCTTAATTTTACTGTCATCTGGATGGCTCCTCACCAATCCCTATTATTTTTAGACACATACTGACCCATTTAATGCTTCACTCTGTGTCTAGCTACAGCCTTTTAAGCTTTCCCCATTTTCTGCCTCTGACCGGTAAGCTCATTCCTTTAGTCTCTGCTGAATCCTAGCTCTAGGAAAGCCACTATTCCTGGCACCTTTTTACTCTATTCTCATAGGGAACATAATAATTCTCAGTTCAAATAAACGGTTGATGCTAAGGTGATGTAAAAGAGGTCTTCTCAAGTTCAGGAGCCAAAGGGCTAGACAGGGGAAGGAATAATTTACAGGTCAACTGGTAGATATCCAGTTGAATAGTGGCTGAAATGCTGAGATACCTCAAGGGGGTAAAAAACAGGTTATGACAAGGAGATTGGTAATCATGCAGGACTGAACAGACTAAGTCTTACAGAAGAACACATTTTTTAGAGTAATGTAGAAAAACATTGCATATGCAAGATGTACATTGATAACAGTAGAGAGAGTCTAAGTCACTGTGGAAATGACTACTGATGAATAGTTGTTTTTAAAAGTTAATGTTATGGGGAAGAGAATAGCAAATTGTGTGTATCCCCACATTTCTATAGTGTTTTTAAAATTTAATTCTGGCAAATTTTCATTCATCTTGAGTGGATATACCTTTGAGATATTCTTGTTTTCTTAAACCTGGTGATACATAGTGTCTCCTCAGGTAGACTGTTGAAGTTTTATACCACTAAAAACATTCCCTGAAAAAAAATTCTTTGCTGGGTACAGAGGATCACCTCTAAACACAGCTATTGGGAGATTGAGACAAGAGCATGGCAAGTCTCAGGCCAGAACAAACACTTTAGAGAGACCCAGTTTCCAAAAATAAACAAATATACAACTCTGGCAGAGCTCTTGCCAATGTTGCAATGTTCTAGGGTTAAATCACTGAGTACACGCAAGTATACCCCCACCAATAAACAGTTAAAGAGGTAATATCACCTAAAATTCAAGCTTATTATTACTTTTTATTTTTGGCAGACTGTCATTCTCTCTAAATGTTCTAAGTAGTTTACGTAAATCTACATACATTTTTCAGCTGAAACACTTTGGTTCTCATCATCTGAAGTAGAGGAGGAAGGTCTTGATGACACCAAAAGTAAGTAGCCACAGGTGTGTTCACTCATATATATTTTTAAAACTTCTGATTTCTTACTGTATTCCTTATTTTAAGAAAGTCAATATGGGCAAATTTGATTACCTTTCATAACAGTGGTTTGAAATCTAAAGGTGATAATTTAATATTCAAACCTAATTGAATTTAACTGGTTATGAATCTGAAAATAGCATTAAAATTCAGGATAATATATAGATAAATATTATCCTTGTGATTCGGGCAGAAGTTTTTCTGAATATTATTTGGGTTTCCATTTTTTTAATCCCTGAAAATGATGAAGAAGTTAAAATTAGTGGTTTTGCAAATAACCATTTAATTAATGAACATATATAGTTGTGATGGTCATTGAGTACATTAATGGTAAAGGATGGTCCTTCCCAGTGGCTCAGTTTTAGTTACATATAAACATGGTGCCCACACCTGGCTGCACAGGTTGCCTCTAGGGTTCCTTAACCTGGTGCTCTTGACCCTGCTGACCCGATCCTGGGGGGACTGCTCTCAGCAGGGTCAGATGGTAGCTGCATCTCTGGCCTCCACCCACTAGGTGGCAGGAGCTCTGCCGTATCCCAGTCAAATATTATGAAGTGCCTGCCCAGGTGGCCAGGGGTCCTGAGGGGTGGAATTGAGCTAGGTTGAGAGACAGCCTGGGACCACCCTGTGACTTCCTCATGTCACCCCAGGGAGGGACCAAATAAGGGGCACAGCAGCACCTCAGCCTGGGCAGGAACACTCCTAGACGAGGTGTTCCCATCTCTTGGGCCTCAGAGGACCTCAGAGGTCCCTGTCTGATCCCCAGACAGGATGTGCATGGCTGATCCTAAAGAAGGTGGACGGTGCACACATTTCCTGCCCAGGCCCCTGGAATCCCGGAAGCCCAGAGAAAGGGGCAGAAGGGGCCCTGGTCCCCCTCTGAGTGGTTCTCTGGGCCCTGGAGGTGGGGTTTCCACCCATTCTGTGTAGAAGGGCAAGTTCCCCTGGAGGGCAGGCCTGAGATTCCTCTTCTGTCATTGCCCAGGCCTCGGCCCCTCCCCAGCTTCCATGGGTCCTGCAGCTTCCCCTCCACAGGCTCTCGCTGCTCTGCTCAGTCCCAGGAGCCCAAAACCCTCTGCCTCCCGATGCTGTGGCTGCTGCTGTCCCTGCTGTGGGCAGTGAAGGGAGCCTGTGCAGAGGGACCAGGGATGGGACACAATGATGGCCCTTGGCTTCCCCCCGGGTGCCTGGCTCAGGATCCGGGATCCAGTGTGGAGATGCCAAATTCCATGAGGGTGCAGGAGGTTCTGTGTGTCCTGGTGCCCTGCAGCTTTTCCTGCCCCGGCTCAGGGAGTGGCCCGGTCTCTGGCTACGGGTTCCGTGCAGGGGCCAATACAGACCATGACTCTCCAGTGGCCAACAACCACCCTACTTGGAGAGTGCAGAAGGAGACCCAGGGCAGATTCCTCAGAGGTCCTCGGGGACCCAGGAACCAACAACTGCTCCCTGAGCATCAGAGACACAGTACTCTGTGCATCTGACAGTGGCATGTGACAGTGACAGTGGCCTGTACTTCTTTCAGATGGAGAAAGGAAGGTTTAAGTGGAGTTATTGTGCAAACCAAGTCTCAGTGCATGTGACAGTATGGCTCCAGCTCTGGGGCAGCCTAGGGAGGTCACAGGACAGGGGTGGGTGGGACCCTGCCCTGGGGGAGTGGGGCTCAAGCATTAGAGGCTCAGCGAGCAGCTGGGTCAGAGCCTGAGCTTCTCTCAGGGCCCCACCTCCCACCCTCCCTACTGACCCTGCCTGTTGCCCTCTGCTCACCAGCCCTGACCCACACCCCTGACATCCTCATCCCTGGGGCCCTGGAATCTTGCCATCCCAGCAACCTGACCTGCTCTGTGCCCTGGGCCTGTGAGCAGGGGACGACCCCACCTTCTCCTGGGTAGGGCCCTCTCTGTCCTCCCTGGGCCCTAACATCATCCACTCCTTGGTGCTCATCCTCACCCCATGGCCCCAGGACCATGGCACCAACTTCCCCTGTCAGGTGAAGTTCCCTGCAGCTGGCGTGACCACAGAGAAAACAATCCAGCTCAATGTCACCTGTGAGTAATTGGACAGAACACCTAAATTCCTGGGGGTTTGAGGGGCAGGGAAGGAGGCTTGGGTCCCAGGGCTGAGGACAATTATTGTTCATGTTCTGGGGACCTAGTTGAGTCAGGGACCTTGGAGGGCACAGGCCTTGTCCCTCTGTGTGTCTGTGGTCATGGGGTGGGTGTGGGGAGTGCTGCTTCATCTTCAATCCAACTAAAAGGGGCAATAAACCACCTTCCTGTCCACATGCTGTAGAGAACCCTGCAGTCAGTGTCTCCCCAGGGACTGGCCCAGGCAGGGGGCAGCCTCACTGGGGCTGGGGGAGCAGGACCACCTCAGTTCAGGGCAGAGCTGGGTCCCCCTCATGCTGGACTAACCTGGTGATGGAGCCCCTTGTTGGGGAATCCAGTGACCACTCCTCACCCTCAGCCCCACCACTGCCTTGAGCACCTGTCCCCACCCTCTCTGGCTTCCTGGAACTCTAGCACCTGCCCCTCACCACCACAGGGACAGGGTGACACTCTCATAGCAGAACTGGGCTTCCCAGGCCCCCTCCCAGCCTCCTCCTGGAACCACCTCCAGCCTCCTCTTCTTATTCTCCAACAGCTTTGATCTAAGTGCTTGTGGGAGGAGGCACCGTCCAGGGAATACGCAGAACACACACAGCAGGCTGTCCCCAGAGCCTAGGTCCCTCCCAGAAGTGACCAGTGTCCATGAAAGCTGATCTGAGCCTTGGATTGTCCACCTGAGGACTGAGAGGTCACTGCATGTCAGTAGCATGAGGATCCATGTTCCTGGTGGTGTCCCACTGCAAGGAGGGACCCTGTTCTGTGGACAGCTACCACCAACTGGCCATCCTGGCTCTGACTCCATTCAGCCCAGAGGATTGAGCAGTGGATGGTCCTGAGTCTCCGTCCAAAGCTGGGTGTGCACGTCAGTGAGCTCAGCTCCTGAACGCAGAGACACCTAGGTCCCAAGCTCTTCTCATTCTGGGAGCATGACCAGGTGCTTCTCCCCTCAGAGTGGAGACAGTAACTCCCACCAGCAAGGGGGCCAGTGAGGGTGTCCACCAAGCCAGGGTGGGGAGGACCTCCTGTCTGGTTTTGCTTCTGGTGCTGGGGATTGAACCCAGGGCTCAGGACCTATTCACCACTGAGCGACACCCTCTACTCCTGGAAGAACCCTTGGATCTCTGCCCATGTCAGGTCAATTTCAAATCTCCCTGTAGTTTATAAATTTACATCCACACATTTTTATTAAGTTAAAATCCACACAGTGTCAAACCCACCACAATCCACTTTACACTAGACATGGCATCTTGTGCCTGTGCAGTGATGTGACCCACAACCTCTGTGAATTCCCAGAACACTTTCATCACCCCAGAAGGAAGCCCTGTACTCATGAAGCAGGTCTCCTCCTCTGGCCAACACTAACCTGATCTAGTCTCTGTGGATTTGCTCTCTGGACGATGCTTAGAAATGGAATCACACAAAAGTGGCTTCTGTTCTGGCCTCATTCACCAGACAGTGATTTAAGGTTCTTCCCTGTAACACAGAGTAGCACTGCACTCCTTCCCAAGTGTCCAGTATCTATTGTGGGCAAGACTACGTTTGCTCATCCATTCACAAGTTGATGGAGAGGAGGGCTGTTCCCTCCCTTTGGTCATTATGAACATTGGCTGGGAGGGCTGGTGTTTTTCTTTGAGTAAGGGTTTCCTGTTCCTGGGGTATAACCTGCAGGTGTAACTACCAAGGCTCTTGTCACTGTCCCTGTGTCAGGATGACTGCCCCTCCCCCAGCGTCAGACACTCTAAATCCCACCAGCATTGTCCATGCGTCCTGAATTCTCCACACTCTTACCAACACTGGGATTTTCCTTTGTACAAACTGTGCTCTGCTGTGGGTGTGAAAGGGACACTCACTGCAGCTTTGATTGGCATGAAGGTTCCCGTGGAGGGAGATGGGAACATTTTCCTGTACGTGTGGTCATTTGTAGGTCCCTTCAGGGGGGTGTTTTCAAATTCCGGGATCCTGCTTTAGCCTGGGTGTTTGGGTCCTTCGTCACTGGAGTGCTAGGAGGGTTTTCCACACACTGGACAGTGACCTGTCCACCCCCAACCCTGTGACTGGCCACTCTGTGCTCCAGTTCTGTGTGTTGTCTCTTCATTTTCTTGATGTGAAATCGATTAACGAAAGACTTCCTTGTGACAATGAGGAAGTTATGTCCTGTGTGTCCAGCTGCTGTTCAGTCAGGGCCTGCAAGGAGGCCTGAGCTGATGGCCCCACACTAGGGTTGGAGGAGACCTGGAGGAGCCATGTCCATGGCCTCAGGTGGGAGCAGGGACTCGGGTTGTGGATTAGCAGGTGACTCTGGCCTTGTCCACTTTTCTGCAGGGAGGTCAGGACCCATGGCCCAGGTGGTCCTGGTGGCCATCGGGAGGTGGCTGTCAAGATCCTGCTCCTCGGACTCTGCCTCATCTTGCTCAGGTCAGCACAGCCCAGGGGTGGAGAGGAGGTGTGGGCAGGGCAGGCATCTGGCACTGAATCCCAGAGTCCCAGATTGGGGGACCCAAGGGGTCAAGAACGAGAGCTGAGGACTCTGCCTGGGCCATGGACCATCGCTGTCTGTCCCCAGTTCTGGTCCAATGTGGGGGGAAGTGGGTCTCATCAAGGAGGTCTTCAGGCCAGGCCTCCTTGGCTTCCCTTAGTCACCTCCAGCCCCCTGACAGGGGACAATGTAGGCGACCACTGCCCACTGCACCAAGCTGCCCTCCTGAAGGCCCTGGTCTCTTCATTCAGAGTGAGGTCCTGCAGGACGAGGGCAGCTAGGCCAGCAATGGGCGAGGAGCTTGCAAATGCTGTCACCAGTTAGTCCCAGGTCAGTGACACAGTGTCTCATCATGCCACATGCCCAGGGACACCTTCCCTCTGATGTCCACAGGTTGGCCAGCTCCACCATGAGCTGTCCCTCCTGTCTTGAAGCCCACCTTCCTGCCTGGGTCCCCTGTGACCCTGGCTCAGGGCCTCGTCTCTACAGCAGAGCCAGGTGGGTCCCCACATTGGCCTTGCTGAACTCCCTGGTCCCCTCAGCACCTGGCCATTCTCCTAAGCCTGGCCTTCCTCATGTCTATTCCCCCTGAGCCTGGTCACTTGTGGTCCTCGTCTCTCCTGCTCACTGTGTCTGGCTCAGCTCCTGCCATCTGTACCCCATACCAGCCTCTAGAGTGTGCCTACTTCCTCCATGGCATGACCAGCTGTGTGCCCTCCATGGATGGTGACAGGGGAACAGGGGACCCTGGACAAGAGGGCCTCACAGGGCCATGCTGTGGACTCTCTCCCAGAGCCGTCCTCCCTCCTCTGCAGACCCCCACACCCTCAGGGCCAGGCTGCTGGGGTCTGAGACTTGGCAGGCGCAGACCCTACTCCTGACACACAGCTCCGCCCCCTCCTGCCTCTGCACCTATTGGTCCTCCTTCAGCTCCAGGCGTGTGTGTGTGTGTGTGTGTGTGTGTGTGTGTGTGTGTGTGTGTTTTAGGTTCCTGCAGGTGTTGGGGGTAGCGTCCACCCGTGATTAGGGCTGTGTCGTCACTGATGTGGAGGTCCTCCCTGTCCCAGGGTCTCCCTGGGAGCTGCCATCAAGCAGCCGTCCTTGCAGAGGTGGCAGGAATGGAAACAATCATAAACAGTGGGCGAGGACACATGGCACTAACGGGCGTCTGTCGGAGGTGGTGCAGGGGGCAGCTGGTGGCAGGCGGCAGGCTCTGGGGCCATGGCTATGGGTGGTGTTTAGGCAAAGCCGGTGGCGGGGGGGTGGTGACGGGCTGGGGTTCCCTGAGGAAGGGACCTGGGAAGGGGTACAGGGAGCAGCGTGACATGGCTCAGACCAGAGGCCACCGCTGTGCTCTGTGAAGTGACTGGGCACAGAGGGGGGCGAGAGCAAAGGTGGGAGGATGCAGACTGGCCCTGCAGACTAAGCCCCGGACCCAGGGCCTGCGAGGATAGCAGGACCTGCGAGGACAGCAGGCCCTAGGTGCACGTGGCATTAGCAGGACCCTGTGCTTCTGTGGTTGGTGGCCAGAGTGGGTCCTGGATGCCCAGAGAAGGGAAGGGAACACGCAGACTCCTGAGGAGCTTGGGAGGAAGGACCAGGCAGGGTGTGGGGAGGACGCGCTGGGAAGAGCTGGAAGGTCAGAGTGTCCAGGGATGTGGTCAGTGGGGAGAAGGGCAGGGGTGGTGGGAGCATGCTTCCCTGAGCAACCAATGGACTCAGAGGGGCAGGGCTGTGGGAGGAGGGGGGTTCTGAGATGCACCTGGCCCCACAAGGGATCCTGGGAAGGGAGCTGCCTGCACCCTGGGGACAGAGGAGAGAATCCACCTTTGGATGTTACACTGTGTCACTGGGGAACAGTGAGTCACCTGGGTAGGTGGAGAAGAAGCACAGTTGTCCTTAGTGACCTTCACTGCTGTCCCCGACCAGTGCCTGCAGCTGAACTAAGGTCACCATGTGAATTTGCAGGGACCCAAAATAAAACAAAGACACAACTGACCTTCACACAGGCTTCAGGACAGTGGGGGGGTGGGTGAGAGAGAGAGAGGGAGAGAGGAGGAGGGAGGGAGAGGGAGAGAGAGCGGGAGAGGGAGAGAGAGAGGGAGGGAGGGAGAGGGAGAGAGAGAGAGGGAGGGACAGAGGGAGGGGGGAGAGAGAGGACTTCAGAAGTCAGCTTTTATGTGGGGGGACACTTTGCTTAAAAAGTTCTATCGATAAAAAGGCAGAAGGGGCAGGGATACCAGGGATGAGGTGAGTGGAACCTGTTCATTGTGCTGTGATCCCATGTGTCTTGTTCAGTTTTTGTCACCTGTGCTTTGGGGTTACCCAGGAAATGATACCCCTGCCATGGCCATGGTCATGGCGCTGTCCCCATGTTCCCTCCAGTGGTTTGACAGCTCCAGGTCTCACATTGGGGCCTTCCACCTGTTGTGGTGGCCTTTGTGCAGGGGGAGGATCGTGGGCAACAGCAGTTCCAACGCAGCGATGGGGACGGGTGTGGAGACTTCACTGGAGAAAGTTCAGGAAACCTGGAAGGAGGGGCGGGCTGGAAGTACAAGGCATCTAGAAGAGTTTGGTTGCAAAAAGGGATACACAAATGCCTCTGGGGACAGAGGGCTTTTCTTGGATCCTGCTTCACACCCTCCAGAGCTGCCCTGTGAATCCCCTCCATGTGCCCATTGATCTGTGATGGACACGGGGGGACAATTCCCATACTATCTCTGCAGAGCTGGGGCGGGGTCCACCCCTGCTTCTCCCAGGGTGTAGCCTGGATCCCTGGCTGCCGCCCCCCAGTGTCTTCCTCTGTGGATGCCTGGTCTCCTGCCCTAGAACATGTGCCTCCTCTCCCAAAGAGAGACCCCGTGATTGGATTCAGGCCCCAACTGGAGTATCCTGGATGATCATCGCTACTCAAGGTCATTACCTGATATCATCTGCAAACCCTCTTTTTACAGCAAACATCTACAGCTTGGTGGCTAAGGCCTGGGCCTCGTTGGATGTCTCCCTTCAGCCCACAGCCATGTCCTGTGACCTTCTGCTCCTGGAGTGGCCCCCTGTTCTATGTTCCTGACCTTTGCTCGGCTTTTCCAGCCCCAACACACTAGTGGGCTCCTGGTGTGCAACACCCAAGCTGGGGAACAGGGACCTGCTCTGCTGATGAGGTCATTCAAAGGGGAGAGAAAAAGTCACACATGAGAGGAAACCCTGGGACTAGGGCATGCTTGTGTCCAGAGCATGTCAAGGTGGACCCTCTGGGATGGGGCTGGAGCTCAGTGGTGCAGTGCTGGCCCAGCATGTGTGGGGCACTGGGTTCAATCCTCACAGAAGAACCTCAAAACCAGGCCATCTACAAATGACAAGTAACAAAAATGGTCCCCACTTGATTGATAAATGGTCTCTCTGTAAGGAAATCACACATGGTTGTGCAAAACACTGGGGAAAGGACTTGGAGACATTTCTCCAAGGAATACAAATGGTGCCTAGCATGAAGATGTGCACACACACCACCATCAGGAGTCACCAGCGAAGTGCAACCCCAAACCTCCACGTCACCCTTCACACTGCACCTGTTAAATACGTGCCCCTCACACCCATCATGAGGTTCCTATTTTAAAATGGGCAATGCTAGTGAGGAGGAGGATGCGGGGGCTGGAGGCTTGTGCTCTGTGCTGAGAAGGAGAAAGGGGGCACCCACTGTGGAGGGCAGCGCCATGGTTCCTCAAAAGACCAGGAACAGCTGATCTGGTCACCAGAGGTTCCACTGTGACCATCCCTAGGGAATCCACACAGACCTGGGAGGCAACGTGTCCACCCCAGGGTCACTATGGCAGCATTCACTGTAGCTAAGGGGAAGTGGCCACCTGTCCCTCAGCAGCTGCTGGACCAACCCAGCCTGCCCTAACCTGCAGGGGAGGAGGACCTACAGGAGCCTCAGCAGGGTGCCCCCTGAGCACAGAAGGCCAGGCACAGGGGACAGCACCATCTCCACTGAGGGGGCCCTGGAGCAGGAGAGTTCACAGGGGAGTGGGGTCTCCATGGCGGGTCCCCAGGAAGAGGCCTCCACTGGGCACAGAGAATCCAGGGCCAGTCAGTGAGGAGAAGCTGCTCAGCAGCCTTGGCCTGTGGGGCTGGAGACTGCAGCCAGGGGTGGTGCGTGGCCTGCTCCAGGGGAATACAGCAACCAGAGGGGGAGGACCGTGGACTGCAGTCGACCATGTCCAGCTGTGTGTACCCAGGAACAGGGCCTGAATCCCACCTTCTCCTGCTCCAACAGAGCTCCAATGAGAGGACAGTGAATCAGTAGAAGAGCCCAGTGGGTGGGGGAGGGGACAGGTAGAGGACAGAAGGAGGGGACACAGCACTGGGACTGAGTGGAGCCAGTCACCTTTCCTGCCCAGATGAAGGTGTCCCAGTGACCCTGCTCTCGGACACAACTGTAACGCACCAAGGAAACCTTCACAAAGGAACAAGGATGGTTAACATGACATAAGTTTAGGGACACCCTGGTGGCCCCAAATGCTAGAGAGGACCTGCAGCCACTAAAGCTCCCCAAGACTGCCAGCAGGACAATGAGTGGTACTGCCATGTGGAGAGGAGTTGGCAGAGTCACCTAAATGGGAACCTACACTCTTGCCAAGAATCCAGACAACCTCTCCCAAATCTTTATCAAGTGACATGGGGACTCTACTCCACAAAATAAGTGGCTTGTCCTTGTGTTTCTATATTTAGAGCAGCTTTCTGTCACTGTCACCAGGCCTGACAGCAACCCCACCATCACCTGGAAGCCACGTGGGTGGGCCCATCATGAAAGAAGCCTCTGGAGACACAGCCAACCCGCGATGACCCTGAAATATGTGGAGCCAGGAGAGTGGAGCAGACCTGAGCCCCTGCTGCATCTTGTCCTCGTGAGCCACTGGGCCTGTCTGGAAACCTGAAGTCCCTCGGGGGCCACTTCACAGTGAGAGGCAGACTAATGTGGAAGTGCCAATATGTGTCACAGGAAGTCCCCAAATGGCCCCCGTGCTCACCCAGCAGGCAATACTCTTGAGAGAGAAGCCCCTCAGCACTGGTTGAGGACACTGCCCCCTCTCTGTGCCTCCTGAGGACACCGCGTGGCCCTGTTCTAGAGGGTCACTGACCTGGTGTCTGCACTGGACACTGGGAACAGCTCTGTGCCCTATTGAATTCCTCCCTCATGCTACCAAGGCAGGTGGCCGACTTCCCAGCACCTGTGGCTCTGGAGCAGGCAACTGAGGCCTGAGCTCCTAGGTGGGCCGCCCCAGGTGGGGACTGGGTGGCAGCCTCTTGTGGCCTCACCAGCAGTGCAGGGAGCCCTGGTGGTTTGCACAGAGTGTTTGGCTGGCTGTGTCCCTCTGCCTTTCTTGTGCTCAGACGCGGCCCTACAGGGTCCCTCCTGCAGGACTGACCACTCCACGGAATGACACTAGTCTGGCCCTAGGTCCAGGCAGGAGTTGGCCAGCTCCTGGTGTGACCAGTACATACAGAAAAGCCCCTCAGGTGGGAGGACTCAGAACCCTGCCAGTGTCACACGCTTCCAGTGTCCCTAAGGCCCTGGTCCCAACTCAATGTTCCAGGGAAGTACCCAAGACGGGGGCAGAGCCTAGTCTCCTCACTCCTCTGCACCTCTCTGGCAGGCTTCTGGGTCTCTGGCTGTGGGGTTTCCCTCCTCAGCACAGAGCATATGGACTGCAGTGGTGAGCAGGTCTGAGGTTCCTCTGCTGAGAACCACCCAGGCCTCGGCCCCTCCCCAGCTTCTGTGGGTCCTGCAGCTTCCCCTCCACAGGCTCTCGCTGCTCTGCTCAGTCCCAGGAGCCCAGGACTCTCTACCTCCTGATGCTGCAGCTGCTGCTGCTGCTGTCCCTGCTGTGGGCAGTAGAGGGGGCCTGTGCAGAGGGGCCGGGGAGTGTGCCCCGTGATGACCCTCAGCATCCCCAAAGGCGCTCCCTTCAGGATCCAGAGCATAGCATGGCTGTGCCCAAGTCCTTGACGGTGCAGGAGGGTCTGTGTGTCCTGGTGCCCTGCAGCATCTCCTATCATGACTCAAGGAATGGCAAAGTCTTTGTCTCCGGTTCCGTGCAGGGACCAATACAGACCACGGCTGTCCTGAGTAATGAGACCCAGGGCAGGTTCCGCCTCCTCCTAGACCCAGGAACCAACAACTGCTGCCTGAGCATCAAAGACACCAAGCGCAGTGACAGTGGCTCCTACTTCTTCAGGTTGGAGAAAGGAAAGTTTAAGTGGAATTATTGTGACAAGATGGTCTCAGTGCATGTGACAGGTAAGACTCCAGCTATGGGGCAGCCTCAGGGAGGTCACAGGACAGATCTTGGTGGGACCCTTCCCTGGGGGAGTTGGGGGTCAAGCATTAGGGGCTCAGGGAGCAGCTGGGTCAGAGCCTGAGCTTCTCTCAGGGCCCTACCTCCCACCCTCCCTACTGACCCTGTCTCTCCCCCTCTGCTTATCACTTCTGACCCACACCCCTGACATCCTCAACTCTGGGACCATGGAGTCTTGCCATCCCAGCAACCTGACCTGTTCTGTGCCCTGGGCCTGTGAGCAGGGGACAACCCCACCTTCTGGGTAGGGCCTTCTGTGTCCTCCCTGGGCCCCAACATCATCCACTCCTCGGTGCTCATCCTCACCTCGTGGCTCCAGGACCATGGCACCAACTTCACCTGGTTCCCTGCAGCTGGTGTGGCCACAGAGAGAACCATCCAGCTCAATGTCACCTGTGAGTAATGGGCCAGGACACCTGGGTCCTTGAGGCTGTGAGGAGCAAGGAAGGAGGCTTGGGTCCCAGGGGTAGGAACACTTTGTGTCCATGTCCTGGGTACTTGGTTGAGTCAGGGACCTTGGAAGGCACAGGCCTGTCCCTCTGTGTGTCTGTGGTTATAGGGTGGGTGTGGGAAGTGCTGCCTCATCTTCAATCTAATTAAAAGGGGAAACAAACCACCTTCTTGTCCACGGTGCTGCAGAGAACCCTGCTTCAGTGTCTCCCCAGGGGCTTGCCCAGGCAGGGAGGGGCCTTCCCAGGGCTCTTAGTGCTGTGCTGTCTGAGCCAGGCTGGTTGATACCTAGCTTCCAGGTGTTGGAATACTGGAGAGGCCACGGGTCCCCCCAGGAAGCCCCCGTCAGGCCTCCATCCCCAAGTATCTTCCTATAATTGCATAAGGACATTTGGGGTGACCAGCAATTAGCTCTTTGCATATCTCAAAGAATTTTCTGTTTTTTTTTCAATCACTGATGCCTTGGGGACATTTGAAAAATGGTCTTTATATTTCAGAGGAAATGAAGTTTCACTGCAAAATCAAGTGACAGATGCAGAGATTTCCCATACACCAGCCCCCGTGTGTGTGCACCACCTCCTGAGTTGTATGACGTCTTGCTCTAGAGTGGGTCATTTACTACAATCCACAAACCTATGTGGACACGTCACTGTCACCTGGAGTCCTCACTTCTCGGCAGGGCCACCCTTGCAGTCGTATGTTCTCTGGGACTTGACACCATAATATAGTCACATAGAAGAGCCCTTGAAACATCACTGGGACTTTCTTGCTTTTCCTGTCAATCCTTCCTCCCTTGGCCCTGACCTCTGCCCAGAGATCAGCACCACAGCCTGTTCCCATCGGCATTGTCATCTGGTCTCTTCACTGGACAGTGAGACCCCAGGGCAGGAGTGGTTCCCTTATGAGTCCTCCTCAACTGTGGACCTCCACTGCCCAGGGACACCCCCACTCCAGGTGTTTAGGTCCTGGGAGGCTGCCCAGATCTGACCCAAGGCCTGACATGGATTCCCTGCTCCACCCTGCTTCTTGTCCCTTCTGTAGGCCCAGGGAGCCCTCTGACCCTGAGTGACAGGGCCAGCAGAGACCAGGACAGGAGACTAGGGAAGAGGGAGGGATGAGGTCCGTCAAGGTCTTGCATCTTCTCTGTCCCCATCCCTGTCTCTAATGGAAAGTCCTTGTCCCCCATAGCTTCATGGTCCCACTGTGACCAGGTCTGGGGTCTGTGGCATGGAGACCCTGGGTGGAGAGAGACTGGGGTCCCAGGTCTGGGCAAGAGCCTGGGTGGACAGGAGGCACAGGGTGAGCTGTGTTCTTCCTTCTAAGGTTCCTGACAGGCTGACGTCTTCTGAGGAGTGGGAAGACTTAGGGGCTGAACCCACGTGGGAGGTGAGGGCCCCCGAGTGCTGAAGAGGAGGGGACACATGCCTGGTTACCAAGAGTGGAGGTCACCCCAAGTCTCTTCTCTCTGCAGGGAGTCAGGGGACAAACGCAGCAGCATGAGTGGTCTGGGGGGCCATCAGGGGGGCTGGTGTCATGGCTCTGGTTGCCCTCAGTCTTTGTCTCATCTTCTCCATTTGAGCCCCAGCCTGGGGTCGGGGATGGGTCGGGGTGGAGAGGGGGGATCCAGGGTTGGAGGGACCTGGAGGGGTTCTGAGGGCTTGGGACCAAGGTGGGGTATAGTGAAGTTGAGGACCCAGGCTGAAGCCTCTGGGAAAGCCTGTCCCCTCCCAGCTCCAGCCTCAGATGCCCAGGAAGCAGGGTGGAGAAGGGACCTTGTCACAAAGTCCTATGGTAAAGACCACCAGTTGACCGCTGACCTAAACCTGCCATAGTCACGTACTAAAGGGTATGACAGTGACCCCACTGAGCAAACCAGGCTCAAAGACACCCGTGTCCCCTCAGAGTGAAGTCCCACAGGAGGAAGGCAGCCAGGGCAACAGAGGGAATGAGTGACACCCACCCCGCCCTCCAGCCAGCCTCCCTGGTAAGTACCCTGTGCACCCTGTGATACAACCTGTCCTCAGGGCATGTCCCCAGGTGGCCACGGTGGTGCCCACTCAGCATGCCTAGAACTGAGCTGGTCGCTGTCCCTTGTTTTAGAGTTTAGGTCTCAGTGTTCAGACATGGCAAGGCCAGTCTACAGGAGATGATGGCCTTGTGTGAAGACAGTGTGTGACTCCCAGTTCCAAAGAGGAACCGGCAGGCCACGCCATGCAAGGCCACTCGTGGAGCAGGAGGGCTGGTCAGGGGACAAAGGGAGGGGAAGTCGTGGGAAGGAGCCCATGCTGAGGGCCTGGGCGAGACCGGGCGGGCAACAGGTAGGACTGGCTGCTTTGTGTCAGCAGAGCCTGGGATTGGGGTGTCTCTATTGTCTGACGCCTTGCCCTAGGTTATTAGGTTACATGATGGTCATCGAGAGAGGAAGGGCTCAAGGAGGACGTGGTTGGTCTGGGGTCTGGGTACCTGGTCTGCAGGGAAAGGTTCATAGTAGGCGTGTCCTCTGCTGTCCCTGGGGATGGGCTCTGGGAGAGGCAGTGTCTGGGGTGGGCAAGGCCCTGATGTCAGAACCTCAGAAGTGCATGGCTAACCTATCCCTACACCCTTCACTCGCTGGGTTCCCCATCTCTGATGGCACTACTGTCCCCACAGCCCAACAGAGACCTGGCCCCTCTCCACCCCAGTCCCCCATCCTTCTCCCTCTGCCCACCTGCACCAAGGTACTCCTGTTCCTCTGAATTCAGCCTAAGGCAGCCCTCCCCCTGAGCCCAGCTCCCTCCCTCACTCCTTTCTGCCTCATACCCCTTCCCCAGCCCATGAGCAGGACCTGCACCAACTGTCCTTGTCCCCACCCAAGTTTGAAAAGCACTGCTTCTCCTCATTGCAGAAGAGGAGCCCCTGGGCAGCCTGCCCTGGCATTTGGGGCTGGAAAGGCAGGGTCACGGTCAGCGGAGTGGACCTAGAGCCCAGAACTGGGCCTGTAGCAGAGAAGGGCTGCATCTCCGAACCCTCCAGGCAACTCGGCCCCACTCCATAGCTGCCCAGGCTCCTGTGGGCACAGCTGTCCCACATCTGGTGGCAGCCTCATTCCCTGGGCTTCCCCACCTGAGCTCCACAACAAGACCTCTGTGGTCACCTGTGCCCTGTCCTCTGAAGTCGCCATGGGCAATCACCTGCCTATTCAGCAATCCGCACTGGTCCCCTCTAACACTGACCCACAGGGCTCCCTCTGCACTTCCCCCTCCTGTGCACCCAGTGCTGGGCACAGAGGCCCAGGACCCCAGTGGCGTTTGGGATGGAGGATGCAAGAGGGGAAGCCCCTCCTCTCTGAGTCAGTTCCCGTGTCTGTGAGACAGCAGAACAGGGGTCTGCACCCAGGTCTGTGAATGCAGAGCAGGACTGGGAGCAGCAGGGGACTCCTGTGTTGTGAGGCATCAGGCCACCTAGGGAGCAGGAAGGAGGGGCAGGAGGGTCCTGCCAGGGTGGACTGCGCCCAGCCCCTCCAGCTTCCCCACCCTTCCCTGTGTGACCCTCTCTCCTCTCCACACAGGGGTGTCAGCAGGAGCACCCGCTGCCTGGCCCTGCTGACCCCTGCAGCTCCTCAGGAGATGGCCCTGACTTGGGGCAAGAGCAGGAGCTACACTACTCCACCCTCAGCTTTCACCAGGCCTCCCGCAATGTCCATGGGGCAAGTCCTGCAGAGGACACCTCCACCCAGTACTCAGACATCAGGGCACAGGGAGGGACCAGCAGGAGCCTGTCTCAGCAGAGGACACCTGCTGTGGAGCCACACTGAGTGACCACGCCCTCCAGTCCTGATGCCCCAGGATCTGGCCAACCCTGCATTCCTGTGGCCTAGTCAGAGACCCAAGGGGACAGCAAGGAGGGCTTCTGTGTTCGGCGTGTCCCTAGGGTGGAGTTACACTCACCTGTTCCCTTGTAGTCCTGCCCCTCTGCCCTTTTAGGTATAGAACTTTCTAAGAACAGAGTCCTCCAATAAAAAATGACTTCCAAATGTGTTCTCTCTCTCTCTCTCTCTCTCTCTCTCTCTCTCTCTCTCTCTCTCTCATAAGGCTATTGTGAATTTCTCTTGTTCTCTCCTTTGGGTGAGTATGAGGCCAACGACTAGGAAGCCGTCCTGAGGTTGTGTGAAGGTAAATTGTGTTTTGTTTTGTGTCCCTGCAAATTCACAGGAGCCATCTTAGTTCAGCTGTCCGTGCTGTTCAGGGGCGCAATCCCACCCATTATGGGACCAAGAGGCTGATGACTGACACCGCATAGAGAAAGGGTCCCTAAGCAGCCATGAGTGCGTTTCCTGCTGTAATTACATTATCTGAGAATTTGCCACCAAAGACCTGGATCACACCTCTGCTCGCTCCTGATGAACCCTGTGACACAGGCCAGCCACTCTGCCGCTCTGTATACCAGAATCCAGGTCTGCATTAGTGTAACAGTGACTGTGAGGGAGCCAGAGGTGAGCATAGCATGCACCTGCAGGAGCCCGTGACTGTGCATCCTGGTCCTTCCCCCTGACTTTAGTCCAGAGGCCCCTGAGCACAGACACTGAATCAGCAGCTCAGGCTCCCTCTGCCCACACTCTGCAGGGGGCGCTCTCCCCCTGACCTGCACCACCTCCCTCCACTCCCAGCCTCCTTCTCTCCATCGCTCCTGTCTCCTACTCAGCCTTCCCAGCTCCTTTATGTCCTGCCACAGGCAATTGCAGGCTAGCACTGAGAAAACTTTCTAGAACTCAGAGCTGACCACAGGTAGGCTAAAACCTCTGTGCCCTTCAGAATGAGCTCAAAGGCAGATGCTGGGTAGAGTGGTGAAGTTGAGCTCATGACTGTCCTTCTAGAAAGCCCAATTATAACAATGAAAGCTAGTTCAGGACGTAACTGCCCAACATGCACCAAGCAGCACCAAACCATGGCAGGAACAGCATTATGCCAGAAATTCATGAGGACCAGTAAATAATGGTGGAGTCTGGCCGTGAGTGAAAAGCACCTGTGGCCTGGACGCCACTCCCAGGTCCTCAGCAGGGCGGCTGAGTCAGGCTCCTGTCCAGGCTGGTGGCAGGTGTGACCAGCTCGTCTTCACTGCCGAGACACTGGGAGGTGGCTGTGATGCTTCCGGGTCCCGAGAAGTTGGCATCGTCCCATGTCCCCTGCTCCTCCCGCCTCAGTGCAACTAGGAACCTGTAAATGGTGAAAAAGACAGAGGGACTCTGAGAAGTGGGTGAGGCCAGCTGGTCAGGACCCTGGACTGGAGAGACACGGAGGCAGAGTCTCTTCTGCCCCTCTAGCCGCCACCACCCACAGTGGCAGGTCCCTCAGGACCCCACCCCCGCCCCTGGCCAGCAGCAGAAGGCAGCCATGTGGGCTCCTGGTAGAAGAGGATCCCTCTGATGGCCTCAGGCAGGACCGACATTTCCTGGAAGGGGAGCCAATCAGAGCTGAATCAGTGGTCACAGGTGGTCCCCTCCCCATCAGGCCTGAGCCATGGCGACTGGTATTTCTGACCCTCAGTTTTCTTCTTGGTCAAAGTCATGAGGCTGGTGTGAAGCATGATGCTTACAGGGGCAGCTCAGGGGCCAGCAGAGGGCCTCATCAAGCACAGCCCCTTCCCTGTGGCCAGCCAGGGGGGCAGATGACCTTGCCCTCAGGAGGATGTTGCCTGAGGGGGACAGGCAGCTGCAGGGGGTGCTCAGCACAACCCACCTCTGATGTGTGGTCCCCTGTGACTACACCTGTGTCTCCACCTGTGCCTCTGAAGCAGGCCTGGCCATCCCCTCCTGGGCCACACTGGGCTCCTCAGGCTCTGGGCTCAGCCCTCTGCAGAGCAGGGGCAGCTGAGCTGGATCCTGACCCTGTTTCAGCACCACGGTCAGTGGCAGACCCCCTGCAGGGATGTCCCTGGGCAGAGTCTCCTGGTGGATGGAGGTCCCTGATCAGAGCCTTGTGCACACTTCAGTGCAGAGGTGGGTTAGAGAGGGGCCTGGTGACACGCTGTCTGTGAGCTGGTCAAGGGTGTCCAGGTCCCTGTGGTGTGTGTGTGTCCAGGCTGGGGCTTCTTGGCCCCGGGGGTGTTAGAGAGGGATTCAGGGTGTCCTGAGGTGAGGGTGGGTTAGCGAGGGATACCTCCAGGGACCAGGTGGGAGTCGCCGTGCTGTCTTGGGACAGCATTGGTAAGGAGCATAAGTCACTCACAGTGGCATTTAGAGCACACCCAGACCCTGGGAGAATCAGGTTGGCTCTGGTGAGCAGCCTGCTCCTGGCAGCCCACACCCACAGACCTTCCCCCCTCTTCATCTGAATTTATTTCCCTCTTTACCCTCAGAGGTTTCCCTCTGTCTTCTCACATTTCTGTCTGGAGAGTCCATCTCTTGCCACGTGGTCTCAGGCACCGCAGGCCCCAGCCCAATTTCTGCCCAGATGCTTCATGCAGCTTCTTCTCAGCCCAGGCTGACCTGATCCCAGATTCCTGGAAGGGCAGGGAGTCTGGGTGCCACTGAGACCTGGGCATGGGGACCTCATGCCTGCATCCCCCACCTCCCATGTGCCCCTCTCCTTCTGGTCCTTGCCTCCGTGGGGGGCCCACCTGGGCCAACATCCTCCTCCCCTGTGGCCTCTCCAGGATCTGCTCCATCTGGAGGCCTGGGGTGCTGTCTCTAAAGCCAAGAGCACAGACCCAGCAGGGACCCCGTGCACAGAGGCACACCTGGGTTCCTTCACTACTCCATCCAAGGACGATTTTCCCCAAAGAGGGACACCACCATGACTGTCATACAGGGAAAATTAACACATTAGATATTTTACTTCACTCATTATTAATGAGAGAAGCAGAAAGGAGAGAAAGAAACACAAGTGTTTTGATAGGAATTTGTGGATGAACTACGAAACCAGCTCACTGTGTGGGAACCAAGGGCCTCCAGGAGACAGAAGGCAGGTTCATGTGTGGGAGGAATGGTTTGCCCTTTTCCATCCCTCTCTTAGGGCATGGTCACATAGCACAAAGGCACAGCAGGCTGGGATCAGATCACTGCAGATAGGATGCTCTAAAGAGCACAGAGTCGTCCCTTGGAGAAGCAATCTCATTTTGCAATTCTGTATTTCCTTACCATTTGTAAAGTAACTACTGAGCACCTCACATATGCCACACATTGTTCTAAGAAGGATTCAGCAGTAAGCAGACAGATACACAATCTTTCATTAGATACACATCTTAATAGTGAGAAAGACAGGTAAATAATAACTGAGTATATTATATGTGATTCTGGTTGGTGACAAGAAGTTTGGAATGAAACAAAATGAACATACAGAGAGTGACCATATCACATGCACCCGCACGCACAGATTCAAACACACATTCACACATATAAACAGGCACATCTCAAAATTCACACATATTCCTCATGCAGACACACACATGCACTAAGAGATGAGATGCATACACACCTCAGACACATCACAGCTCAAACACAGAAAAATCCACATGCACACCTCAGACATGTGCACAAACACCATGGACACACATGCAGACACACATTCAGGACACATATACACTCCAGATGCTGATGTGCACCCCACATATGCACACACACACCTACCTCAGACACAAACAGAGGCAACAGATACCAACACAAACACACCACAATGCACAAAACATGGCCATGGACAAGGGAGGACCCGCTCGTGCTACAACACACACAGCAGGGCAGCAGCTACCCTGGGTCCTGAGGGGATCCTTCACTATGCCATGGAAAACTGGAGCTCTGGCCCTCAGGCCAGCCAGACCCAATGTCCTGGTAGGAGAGAAATGACAGGTGTTATTGTTTTACTTCATTTTATTTTTTGCAGGGCTGAGGACGGAGCCCCAGGTCTCATACAGGCTAAACAGGAGCTCTACCCCTGAGCCACATCTCCAACACTTTCTTATTTTTAAATAAATTTTTCATTTTGAGGAATTTTATATTTACAGAAAATTTGCTGAGATGGTACAGAGAGTGTCTATAAATCCCTCACCCAGATGCCCTTGTTAAAATCTGAGATCACGACGGGACATCTCCACAGGAGGAGGTGACACTGGGACATGCACTCTGTCCTAAGCACAGGGCGGGGTGGGGTGGGGTGGAATTGTTCTCTGCATCCAGCTCTGATTTACCACTGAACGTGATCCCATGCCTTTCACTCACAGGATCTTGTGGGACAAGTCTCATCCTTTCATCCTCCAATCTCTCATGTCCCAGTTGAGGTCCTCTCTGCCTGTTTCTCTAAGGGGCCACTGAGCCACTTCCTGATCTGGTGAGTCTTCACCTCCTCCTGCCTCCCTGGGCCTGGGAGTGCTCTGGTACTATATAAAGAGCTTCAAGACCCAAAGACAAAGTTCTCTCCAGCATGAGCCTTCTCCAAGTCCTTCCTACCACCCTGGGAAAATTCTAGAACTTCTTCTTCTTGGATCTCATCCATCTCTTCTCCATATCTGTATTTACAGGATCTGGAGACTGTGTAAACTGTCTGAGGGAAACAATAGAGAACAATGGGTAAACATTAAACCATTTGTAACAGCCAGAAGGTGGAGAAAAACCAAATGCCCATCAACTGATGAATGGATTAGCACACTGTGACCTACCCATATGGTGGAGTATCACTCAGTCATAAAAGGACTGAACATGGATGTCCACTCCAGCATGGATGAATCTCAAGAACATGATGCTACATGAGAGAGCCCGACATGAATGGTCACATATTGTATGATTCCAATAATAGGAAATGTCCAGAGTAGGTAAATCTATGGAAACAGAAATTAAATTGGTGAGTTCCAGGATGTGGAGGAGGAGGAAATGGATAGCTGCTGCTTAGTGGACACAAAAGGTCTCCTTTTGAGGTTATGAAAATGTTTTGCAACTAGATAGAGGTGGTTGCACAACATTGTGAATGTACTAAATATCATTGAATTGTTTGCTTTAAAATGGTTCATTTTATGTCATGCAATTTTGCCTCAATTAGAAAAATAATAGGTTTTTAACAGTGGCATTGCCTGTAATCCCAGTGCCTTGGGATGCTGAGGTCCAAGGATCACAAGTTCAAGGCATGTGTTCAGTCCCCAAAACCAAAATGTGATGAGGATGATAGTGATGATGATGGTGGTGATGATGGTGGTGATAGTGATGGTGGTGATGGTGATGGTGATGATGGTGAGAGGGATAGTGATGGTGATGATGATGGAGATGACTGAGATGGTTATGATGGTGGTGATGGTGATGGGGATGGATACTTGAAGTCAGATCTCCAGCACTCTAATGCCTGCTTCAAAGCTCCATCTCTTCCTTCTTCCCTTTGCACATCTGTAAATGGGGATAACAGGACCACGTGGCTCAAGGGTTCATGTTGAGGATTCAGGGAAGTGGCACAGCAGTCTGGTGCATGTCTGGGGTGTGGTAAGTGTCCAGTAGCAGTCAGCTTTGGGGGACTGGTCAAAGTGCATTCAGTTGAGTGCCACGTGCTGCTGAGGTCATTGTTCAATTTTCTAATTGACTATGTCAGCTTTTCACTGATGTGGTCCAAACACCTGGCGAGAACAGCTCAGAGGAAGAAAAGTTCATCTGGGAATCGCAGTTTCAGAGGTTCCGCCTGTGGTGGTGAAGACCCATTGCTCTGGGGCCAAGGTGAGGTGGGACATTGTGGCAGAAGGGCATGGTGGAGGACAGCTGCTCATCCCAGGGAAGAGGAGAGCACAGTGAGAGGGCAGAGCCAGGGACAAGTAAAATCCCCAAAGGCACACCCCAGGGACTTATTCTTCCAGCCAGCCCCACATGCCTCCCATTACCACCCAGTAATCCCTCAAATTATTATCCCATCATGTGGACTAATCCATAGATTAGGTGACAGTGTCACAGTCTCCTCATTTCACCTGAGGACATTCCTGCATTGGCACAGGAGATTTCCAGGGAACACCTCATACCCAACCATAACAACCCCCTAAGGTGCCAGCTGTATGCTGCTCTCCACCTGCCGCCTGATACAGTGAGTGTCCCTGTGGTCACAGGGGAAAACCTGCTGAAGTCCCAGTTAGCAAATAGGAAGTATTAGATAATGTTTCTATAAGGAGAAGTCTCACATGTGCCTGGCCAGGGTTTTGTTTCACTTCTCCCTCTCTCTCTTGTGGTCCCTTTTCACAGTCCCCAAGTTCTGATCTGTACCTTCTTCCCCACTTCCAGGTCGAAGTTGTGACCTCTGTTCCCCAGATCATTCCTACAGCCTTCTCCCCAGCCTCTGGGCTCCCCTCAGCCTCCAGCCCATCACCCACAGCATCAGCAAAGGGAGCTTCCTAATGGTCCCCACTCACCCTGCCCTTCCCCCCTAACCCCCTGCAGTGAGCCCCTGGGCGACTAGCCATCTCCCCTCCACACCAGAGCCCTGTCTCAGCCTCGCCCTGCTCAGCACACCTGGTCCTTCCTGGGACTCTCAGGAAGCCTCTCCAGGCCTCCTTCGCAGTTCTGCCCACTTCAGTCCCCTCCCCTGTCTCCATCTTGGCAGGACATGCTCACCTGTGGCTCAAATCCCACCTCCCCATCAAGTGCTCCCCTGCCTCCCCACCCCCGCACTTTCCCACGGGGTGGCCTGGAGCTGGGTTCAGCCCCCTCAGCACCCTTCCATTTGGGCATTTGGGGCTGGTGACTCTGTGGTGTGGTGGGCTGTCCTGGGCACTGTGGGAGCTGAGCAGCCTCCCTGGATTCCACCTACAGGACATGGGCAGAGTCCTCTGTCCAGCTGACAAGCAAAACTGTCTCCACTCTGTGCAGACATTCCTCCAGTGTCAAAAAAGAAGCCTGTGCTGGGAGCCTCCTGCATCATTTCCCTACTTGTTCCTTTCAAGGTCACCAGAAGGGCCATTACTCCTCTCCCTGTCTGGTTTCCACACAGTAAAACATTTAAGTGCATTTGGTTCCTCCTCGTCACACCTGTGAACGAAACCCTGGGGGTGGCTGGGTTCTCCTGTTTCTCTGCTTTCATGCTTTGCCACATGCATGGTATCTGCCACCCCCAGGAACCTTGGAGGAAGGAGGCACAGTGCTTGCCTCACCCCAATACATCAGCTTAGGGGACACACTCGTGTAACCCAGTCACTTGGGAACCTAAGGAAAGAGGGTCTGGAGTTCACCACCAGCCTCAGGGACTTAGCAAATCCCTCAGCAACTGCACAAGACCCTGTCACAAAATAAAAAATTGGAAAGGCTCAGGGGTAAAAGCATACTCGGCTTCAATTTCCAATTCAAAAAAAAAAAATGGATAAACTTAGGCACATTAAAATTTTAAAGAGTTGTTTATAGAGCAGGGGATCCTGAGTCAGGCAGTGCAGACCACTTTTATGAGTTATTCATGGAAACAGAACAAGTAGAAATATTTGACTTGGTGTGAGTGAAACCAAACTTCAAGGACCCATAAAGTTCCTAATTAAAGGACAATTCATGAACTGGGCATGGTGGAACAAGCCTGTAATCCCAGTGGCTGGGGAGGCTGAGGTAGGAGGACTCCATGTTAAAAGTCAGCCTCAGCAAATTAACAAGACCCTGCCTGAAAAGAAGAAGAAGAAGAAGAAGAAGAAGAAGAAGAAGAAGAAGGAGGAGGAGGAGGAGGAGGAGGAGGAGGAGGAGGAGGAGGAGGAGGGGAGGAGGAGGAGGAGGAGGGGAGGAGGAGGAGGAGGAGGAGGAGGAGGAGGAGGAGGAGGAGAAGGAGAAGGAGAAGGAGAAGAAAGAAGAAAGAAGAAAGAAGAAAGAAGAAGAAAGAAGATGCTAGGGATGTGGGTGTGGGTCATTGGTTAAGGACCCCTGGGTTCAATCCTTAGTACAATTAAAAAAAGGACAGTAGTGTCTTCAGGAAAGTCCCAGTTTGAGGTTAGTTGACAGTGTCTGGTGGTTGACCTCAAGCTTACTGTCCTGGGAAATGACCAGTCACTATGAGTCAATGTTCATTTTCTTTACCTTGAAACCCAAGGTACCAGAGCCAAGAGCCAGATCTGGGAACACTAATGGTTTCCCAGTTAATTATTTCTACCAATGGGTGGGACTCAAATTCATGAGTGGTTGGGGTTTGGGTAGGGACAGAAATAGGTGACTTCCTAAAACACAATGTGACGAGGTTCCTGTAAATAGGAGCCCAAGATATTGAACAGGTCATTAGGGCCCAGGTCTGGGGCCAAGGGCATGAGCTCTTGGAAGGGAAGTTGTTCAGCTTTGAGACTAAGAGGTGTCTGAAGGAAAGGGCTGGTGAGCAGCATGGATGCTGGCCCAGGGGAGAGACCTGGTCCTCAGACCAGTCCCCTGGGCCACCAGCAGCGTGGCCAGATGGCAGCTGGAAAAACACCCACCAGAGTTAAGGGACCAGGAGGGTTTGAATGACATTATGGGCAGAAGAAATGGAAACCATCTCCCCTGAACTTACACTGACTGTAGACATAAGGGACAAGGTGACACAGAGCGAGCAGAATCCTGGGACAGGGGCAGTCCAGGGAGGGAAGGTGCTGCGGCTTCTTGATTGGTTGGATCTAAGAGCAGAAGGATGTCACCTTGATGGGGGTCTCCAACCTGCAGGAGAGAGAGGTAGAGCCATTTATTTTTCTTTTTTAATTTAGCTTAAAACCATCATGTCACAAACCTCCCTTGTCTCTTTCATCCTCTGTTCTCCAGCCTGTGACTGGTGAGAACATCTCAGAGTCCTTTCCTGGCAGTGGAGGTTGGGAGAGGTTCCCTGGAAGAAGCTCCTTCCAGCTGCGCCTGGAGGGGAGGCAGGAGTTGGCCAAGAGAGGAGCCAAGGAGCAGCCGGGTCCTGTAACATCAGGGGCCCCCAGTCACCTGGGTCTGTGCCCAAGGGCCAGGCAGCCAGGATGAGAGTGGATGTCACCCTACAGTCTCACGGAAAGGACAAACCTGGACTCAGAAGGAGATTTATCAACAGGATAATCTGCTGGGGGCAGGAGGACCCCTGGGCCATACACAGGTCGTCATAGATTTTATAAGGTTGAAATCACGCGGCATCTTTTCCTATTATGATGAAACAAGACCAGAAATCCATCCCAAGAGGAAAGCAGAGAGCCACACGGATGTGGAAATCCTACACCAATCGCGAATACCCCGTGGGCAAAGAAGAACTCCCCAGGGAGACCCAACAATTCCTGGAGATGAGGAGCAGTGGGACACAGTGTGAGGATCCACGGGTCCAGGGGGCAGAGCTGGAGAGAAATGTGAGCATAAGAGCTGACCTGGGGAGGAAAGGTCTCCAACCAGCGACCTGACATCAGGCAAAGACCAAAATACAAACTTAACAGAGGGGAACCAAGGTCACCACAGACACCATGACACCAGACAGAAAAGTAACAGAAAATCAAGCAAACAAGAAACTGCTTCTTAAAAAAATCAAACAGAATTGACTAACGTGTAGCTAGACTGACCAAGTACAGACTCTCAAATCATGAAAGTCGTAAATGAAAATGAGGATATCCCCAATGACTTTAGAGAAATGAAGATGATTAATTGAGCCCCTGGGACAGTCCTAGCTAATGAGTGGCCCCACTTAGGTGAGAGTACAGATTCCTGGAACCTGCAACCTACACAGGTTGAACCATGAGCAGGCGGAGCCTCTGAGCAGACCTCACACTGGCAAGAAGATGAGTCCCTAACCCAAGACCTCCACCAGGAAAGTCCTGGCCCAGATGGCCTCACTGGTCACCTCTACTGATCATGTGGGGCTAACATGAACCTCAATCTCCTCCATAAATTGTGAGGAAAGGAGCACCAGCTCATTCTGGAGGCCAGCATCGTGCTGAGGATGTGCCAGATACACAGGACCACAGGGAAATGGAGCTGCCCACCAGCAGGAACCCCATGCCAGGGTCCCCACATGACACTCCAAACTGAAACCTCTGTCTTTAATGACACTGACAATTACTCTTTAAATGGTTAAAACCATAATTATTGTTTCATGTTTATTATCTCAAAAACAATTAAAAGAATATTGTACCACATTTGTGATCAATTCACCCCAAACTTTTCCTAAATTCAGTAAATTCCAATAAAAATTCTGGCAAGTGTGTGTGTGGAGGGGGGTTCTCAAGCTGATTCCAAGTTATAAGAAAATGCAAAACAGGTGAAAAGTCAAGACATTCTTGAAGTCATAGAAAGCTGGAATCCTGAAGATGTCTGACTTTCAGACTTGGATGAAGTTAGAGTAACTAAGACACTGGTTTTAGTGGAAGCAGAGATAAACAGGTCACTGGATCAGACCAGGGCACCTTAGTAAAGACCTGGGAACACAGAGGACTGGGGGGTGATTAAGGGCCACAGGGATTCAGGGGAGAAATGGTGTTTTCAATAATTGGTGCCAAAGTCATTAGAAATCTAAACAAAGGAGGATTAACCTGGATCCACATTTCATATCACACCCAAATATCAACTTGGTATATATAATAGACTTCAGTGTGACTGTAAAACAATGAAGCTCCTAGAAGAAGCAAAGAGGAATATTTTATAATATTAGGGGGACTTATATTTCTTAACCAGTATAAAAAAATCACTACCCATATTTAAATTTTTTTTTAGTTTTAGATGGACATAATACCTTTATTTTGTTTATTTTTATGTGGTGCTGAGGATCAAACCCAGTGCCTCATAGGTATTTGCAAACACTGTACTAGTGAGCCACAACACAGACCCTAATTTTTAAAAAATGTTAAATTGGATTTTACTTAAAATTCTAAGAACTTCTCTCAATTTTAAAGCATTAAAATCAGCTATAGATGTACACTAGCAGAGGAGTGTAGCTTTTCAGCCAGTACAAAGCTAACTAGGATTCACAACTGTGGGAGGCGCCATGCCATGTGACCAGCATTTTCCTCTCCTGATTGCTTTGAGGTCCTGTTGGTCACTTCCAGTGATCTGGCCACTTTCAAGTGGCTGTAGACCCTGTCTTGAGAGGAATAAAAATGCCGTCAAATATGTCTTCATGTGTAGGTGTGCCTTCCTGCAGCCTCATGGGTGGAGTTTCGGTCACCTGTTCCTTTGTGATATTACCCCTTTGCCCTGTTTGGGATAGAATGTTCCATGGAAACTCCCTTTGTGTGTCCCCTTCTCTTTCTCTGCCCTTGGGTGTGGCCTTCCTAGATGTCAGTCAACCTGCTGACAGTGGACATCACAAAGCTAGACTCAGCCCCCTGAAACCTGAGCCCTGGCCTCATTTGAATGGTTTCTCCTTAATAAAAGGGGTCAGCACTCCCTGGCTCTCTCCTCTCTCTGTTTCTGTGGACCTTTAAGATCAGAGGAGCCATCATAGCACGTCCAAAAAAAAAGGTACCTCTGGGCTGGGGATGTGGCTCAGGCTGTAGCGCGCTCTCCTGGCATGCATGCGGCCTGGGTTCGATCCGTGTGCGCTGAATAAATATTATAATTCTCTCTCTCTCTCTCTCTCTCTCTCTCTCTCTCTCTCTCTCTCTCTCTCTCTTAAAAAAAATCTGTGTCCACATGTGGTTATTTCACGCTGCCCAGTTCACTTGAGTGAACTTGTGTGATTTTTTTGCCAGGAATGTGACACACAATCAGGTAGTTCATTTGATTTTTTTCTTTTCTTTTTCTCTTTTTATTTTATTTTTTAACAAAAGAGAAGAAGGGAGTTCCCAGCGTGGGTACCACTGGTTGACAATCTTGGGAGAGTCCAATAGTGAGGGAAGTGACTTTACTGAGACTCACCCAGGAAGTAAGGACAAAGATCAGGCCATCTGACTTCCAGTTTCTGATGAGGAAGAATCTAGATCCCTTTGCTGGCACACTGTGTGGGTCATCTCAGGTCATACCTGAAGATATCTGTAACTCGTCTTGCTGTGCATTTTACAGCTCTTTCCTGGAATGTCTTAGCAACCTTATGAGGTGGTCAGGACCAGCTGATTTAGTCTCATATCTTATTCATGAGGAGATGAACGTGATAGAATGAACTTGATCATGCTTATATTGCAGGTTTTAATGCTACATGAAATCCTGAGAAGGGCACTCCATTTGGAGTTGAGTTGAATATGAAACCTGTCAACCCAATGGCTCCTCCCATCCTTTGTCCAGACAGAGGGCTCTTCTGGGTCTATGACATTCTACATGAAGGGATACTGAGATCTAAATTCCAGGTTGCTGGGGGATTAAGTGAGACAGAGTTTCTCTAGAGTTGTAAATTGCAACAGTGATTTTTCATTAGCTGTGAACTAAATAGTAGTTAGTTCCCAATCACAGAAGTGTGATTCATTAGGTTGTAATTTATTCCAAGGAGTGGAAATAACCAAAATGTCCATCAGTTAGTGAATGTGTAAAATAAAATGTGTTCTACATACAGTGGGAGATTCTTCAACATAAAGACTAAAGGGGCACTGAGAAATGACACCAAGAGCCTGAAAACATGCTCAGTGAGAGAGAGAAGGCCCCCCAAAGACCATAGATTATTTTATATCATTTCTAAAAAATGCCCAGAGCAGATGAATCCATGGTTACAGAGAATATATTAGTGCATTTATGGTCCTGGGGCTGGGAGCTGGGAGAGTGCAGGTCAGAGCACACTGGGGTTCTGAGTGATGATGAAATGTTCTAGAATTAGACGATGGTGATGGCTGCATAACTGGGAATACACTAAAATCCCTACTGTGCACTCTAACACTGTCAATTTTTGGTGTGCATGAATTATATCTTAATCAAAAATCAATTTAAAAAGTATTTATCTGCAGAATCATACCTAAATACAGTCTAAAAATTCTAGGAAAAATGATATCCATGTGGATATGTTCAGAAGAAAGAAAGTGAACACTTATTTTGTATTACACAGAAAAACAACTCAAAATACACTAACGACATAACATAAGACTTAAATCTGTAAAAGCACAAAAAGAAAACTGAAGGAAAGATTTTCTTGACCTTAATCTGGGCAGATTTTTCCATATTACTCCCCAAAGATCAGTCACTTCATTGTTGGTCAAGTGACAAATAAAATGTCCAGTATTTATGCACAACGTGGCCCTTGTGAATGTTCACAGCTGTGCTGTTGTTAACATCACTAATGTCACTCTCTTATGGACAGGTAGAGGTGACATGTGCTCGCTGTGTGCAGCACTGAGCTGTGACACTCGCCTACAATGTGGAGGGCTGAGCACAGGGACTCTCAGGTGAGCACCTTCAACCCCACCAGCCCCTCTGCGCTTCCACCTGGCACACCCTGTGCTGTGGGAAGATGCTCTGTGCCCGGCTGTGTGTGCCCGGTTGCTCTGTCATGGGAGATTGGAAGGTGCTTCCTTGGCTGTGTTGAAATATGTCGCACATTGTACTTGTGTGTGTTCCTGTGTGTGTGTGTGTGTGTGTGTGTGTGTGTGCGCGCGCGCGTGCATTCTTCACATACAATAGCCCTAGTGGACACGTAGGCTGACTCCCTGCTTAGCTCTTGTGGACAGTGCGGCAATAGATGTGGGCTTCAGGCGTCTCTCTGACAAGCTCATTTCTTGCTGTGGCCATTGACCCCACAGTGGGGCTGCTGGATCCTGGGCGGGTCCTTCTCTCAGGGATGGGGCTCTGCTCTTCCACAGGGCAACTCTGCTGACGGACACCCCACAGACACTGAGCACAGGCTCCTTCCTCTGTGTATTTGCTGACACCTGTCTTTTCTCTTTTTGACACTGGCTTTCCTAGCAGGGTTATAGGGACTTGCATTTTTGTTGTGACTTGCATTTTCTTGATGATTAGTGACATGGTGACTTTAAAATACGCCTGCTATTCACATAAATCTTCTTTAATGAAATATCTATTCAGATCTTTGTCCATTTTTAATAGATTGTTTCTTGCTGTGAATTGTGTTTCTTGTGTATTTTGGATCCCTGATTCAATTGCCTAACTGAAAACATGTGATCCTCTTCCTTCTTCTCGCTTTCTGGTCACTTCTCGGGTTGTGCATAAACTCTTCATTTTGCTGCAATCCATCTGGATTCTTTAGTTCGTCACCTCTTCTTTTGATGTTACCCAAGAAATGATACCACTGCTTAACGCCAGGGTCAAGGTGCTGTCCCTGTGTGTCCCCCAGGAGTGGTAACAGCTCCAGGTCTCTCCTTCAAGGGAGAAAAAAAGTTACATGTGAGAGGAAATTCCTGGGACTAGGGAGTGTCCTGTGTCCAGAGCATCTCAAGTGAGGGCCACCTGGCCTGGGCTGGAGCTCCGAGGTGGAGTCCTTGCCCAGCACATGTGGAGCACTGGGTTCAATCCTTGAGAAAGGACCCTCAAAACCAGGCCATCTGCAAATGGAAAAGGAACAAAAATGGTCCCCACCTGATTGACAAATAGTCACTCTATAAGGTATACACACATGGCTGCAGTTAAACACTTGGAGACACTTCTCCAAGGTATACAAATGGTGGCTAAGTATGTGCATACACACCACCATCAGGAATCACCTGAGAAGTGCAACCCCAAACCTCCACGTCACCCTTCACACTGCACCTGTTAAATACGTGCCCCTCACACCCATCTTGAGGTTCCTATTTAAAAATGGGCAATGCTAGTGAGGAGGAGGATGCGGGGGCTGGAGGCTTGTGCTCTGTGCTGAGAAGGAGAAAGGGGGCACCCACTGTGGAGGGCAGCGCCATGGTTCCTCAAAAGACCAGGAACAGATGATCTGGTCATCAGAGGTTCCACTGTGACCATCCCTAGGGAATCCACACAGACCTGGGAGGCAACGTGTCCACCCCAGGGTCACTGTGGCAGCATTCACTGTAGCTAAGGGGAAGTGGCCACCTGTCCCTCAGCAGCTGCTTGACCAACCCAGCCTGCCCTAACCTGCAGGGGAGGAGGACCCAGCAGAAGCCTCAGCAGGGTGCCCCCTGAGCACAGGAGGCCAGGCACAGGGGACACCACCATCTCCACTGAGGGGGGCCTGGAGCAGGAGAGTTCACAGGGGGAGTGGGGTCTCCATGGCGGGTACCCAGGAAGAGGCCTCCACTGGGCACAGAGAATCCAGGGCCAGTCAGTGAGGAGAAGCTGCTCAGCAGCCTTGGCCTGTGGGGCTGGAGACTGCAGCCAGGGGTGGTGTGTGGCCTGCTCCAGGGGAATACAGCGACCAGAGGGGTGGACCGTGGACCGCAGTGGACCAAGTCCTGCTGTGCATTCCCAGGAACAGGGCCTGAACCCCACCTTCTCCTGCTCCAACAGAGCCCCAATGAGAGGACAGTGAATCAGTAGAAGAGCCCAGGGGGTGGGGGAGGGGACAAGTGAAGGATAGAAGGTGGGGGACAGCACTGGGACTGAGTGGAGCCAGTCACCTTCCCTGCCCAGATGACGATGTCCCAGTGACCCTGCTCTCCGGCACAACTGTAACGCAAGAAGGAAACCTTCACAAAGGAACAAGGAGGGTTAACATGATAGAGGTTTGGGGACACCCTGGTGGCCCCAAATGCTGAAGAGGACCTGCAGCCACCAGAGCTCCCCAAGACTGCCAGCGGGACAATGAACAGTACCGCCCCATTGGGAGGAGTTGGGAGATGTCATCTAAATGGGAACCTACACTCTTGCCAGGGATCCAGACAACCTCTCCCAAATCTTCACCAAGTGACATGGGGACTCTCCTCCACACAATAAGTGGCTTGTCCTTGTGTTTCTATATTTAGAGCAGCTTTCTGTCACTGTCACCAGGCCTGACAGCAACCCCACCGTCACCTGGTGAGTGTGTGAGAGGTGTTCACAGAAGCCATGTGTGCGGGTCCATCATGAAAGGAGCTCCTGGGGACACAGCCAACCCGCGATGACCCTGGAATATGTGGAGCCAGGAGAGTGGAGCAGACCTGAGCCCCTGCTGTGGGAGGGGAACCCGCGAACTGAGCACTGCATCTTGTCCTTGTGGGCCACTAGGGCTGTCTGGAAACCTGACTTCCCTCGAAGGCCACATCACAGTGAGAGGCAGACTAATGTGGAAGTGCCAATATGTGTGACGGGGACTTCCCCAAATGGCCCCAGTGCTCACCCAGGAGGCAGCACTCTTGGGAGAGAAGCCCCTCAGCTCTGGTTGAGGACACTGCCCCCTCTCTGTGCCTCCTGAGGACACACCGTGGCACCTGTTCTAGAGGGTCACTGACCTGGTGTCTGCACTGGACACTGGGACAGCTCTGTGCCCTATTGAACCCCACCCTCATGCTACCAAGGCAGGTGGTCGACTCCCCAGCACCTGCGGCTCTGGGGCAGGCAGCTGAGGCCTGAGTTCCTGTGTGGGGCACCCCAGGTGGTGACCAGGTGGCAGCCTCTTGTGGCCTCACCAGCAGTTCAGGGAGCGCCTGGTGGTTTGCAGAGTGTCTGGCTGGCTGGTGCCCCTCTGCCTTTCTTGTGCTCAGACGCGGCCCTACAGAGTCCCTCCTGCAGGACTGACCACTCCACGGAATGAGACAAGTATGGCCCCAGGTCCAGGTAGGAGTTGGCCAGCTCCTGGTGTGACCAGTACACACAGAACAGCCCCTCGGCCTGGGAGGACCCAGAACCCTGCCAGTGTCTTGGACTCCCAGTGTCCTCAAGGTCTTGGTCCCATCCTGAGTGTTCCAGGGAAGCACCCAAGACGGGGCAGAGCCTGGTTTCCTCTCTCTTCGGCCCCTCTCTGGCAGGCCTCTGGGTCTCTGGCTGTGTTGTGTCCCTCCTCAGCACAGAGCAGATGGACTGCAGTGGTGAGCGGGTCTGAGGTTCCTCTTCTGAGAACTGCCCAGTCCTTGGCCCCTCCCCAACTTCCGTGGGTCCTGCAGCTTCCCCTCTGCAGGCTCTTGCTGCTCTGCTCAGTCCCAGGAGCCCAGGACTCTCTACCTCCAGATGCTGAGGCTGCTGGTGCTGTCCCTGCTGTGGGCAGTGGAGGGGACCTGTGCAGAGGGGCCAAGGAGTGTGCACCGTGATGACCCTCGGCTTCCCCTGGGGCGCTCCTCTAAGGATCCAGAACACAGCGTGGATGTGCCCAAGTCCGTGACGGTACAGGAGGGTCTGTGTATCCTGGTGCCCTGCAGCTTCTCATACCGCGGCTCAGAGACTGGCTGTCTGTCTGTCTCCTGGTTCTGTGCAGGGACAAATATAGCTTATGGCTCTATGTTGGCCACCACCAACTCTACTCGGAAAGTGTAGGAGGAGACCCAGGGCAGGTTCCTCCTCCTCGGGGACCCAGGAACCAACAACGGATCCCTGAGCATCAGAGATGCCAAGCGCAGTGACAGTGACTGCTACTTATTTCGGTTGGAGAAAGGAAAGTTTAAGTGGAATTATTATAACAAAAAGGTCTTTGTGCATGTGACAGGAAAGACTCCAGTTCTGGGGCAGCCTCAGGAAGGTCACAGGGCAGGGCTGGGTGGGACCCTGCCCTGGGGGAGTTGGGGGTCAAGAATCAGGGGCTCAGGGAGCAGCTGGGTCAGAGCCTGAGCTTCTCTCAGGGCCCCACCTCCTACCCTCCCTCCTGACCCTGCCTGTCCCTCTCTGCTCACCAGCTCTGACCCACACCCCTGACATCTTCATCCCTGGGACCCTGGAGTCTAGCTGTAATAGCAACCTGACCTGCTCTGTACCCTGGGCCTGTGAGCAGGGGATGCCGCCCACCTTCTCCTGGCTAGGGCCCTCTGTGTCCTTCCTGGGCCCCAACATCATCCACTCCTCAGTGCTCACACTCACCCCGCTGCCCCAGGACCATGGCACCAACCTCACCTGTCAGGTGAAGTTCCCTGCAGCTGGTGTGACCACAGAGAGAACCATCCAGTTCAATGTCACCTGTGAGTGATGGGCCAGGCCCCCTGGGTCCCTGGGGGTGTGAGGAACAGGGAAGGAGGCTTGGATTCCAGAGTAGGAACACTTTGTTCATGTCCTGGGGGCCTGGTTGAGTCAGGGACCTGGTAGGGCACAGGCCCTGCCTCTCTGTGTCTGTGGTTACGGGCTGGGTATGGGGAGTGCTGTCTTATCGGCTGATGCCAGCACAGATGATTAACTGTTCGGTCACTCAGGGAAATTCTCAGGGAGTTAGAAATAAAACAGAGACACACAAATTACCTTTAAACCAAGCTCCAGGATGGCTCCTCTTGCTCTCTGCCTCAAGTTCCCCATCCGGGGAGCGAGGATCTACAGGAGAGGCTAGCGAGAGTGGGCAAGCATGCATTAGAGTGGGCTTTTATTGGGGAACTCTAAATTCTGGGGAAAATCCCGTCCAATGAAGGTCAAGGGGGGCAGAGTTGCAAGGTCAGGTGTAGTGATTGGTCCCTGTGGTTGTGAAGAGACAGGCCTCTACATAAGACACCGTCCTCGAGTCCTGGAGCCCAAGAAGTATGGGGCACTCTAGTGGCATTTCTGCTACCCAATGCCTCAATCACCCAGCCAGGGAGTGATTCAGTCACATGCCAGGTTGGTCTCCCACACTGTCTTATCTTCAATCCAACTAAAAGGGGAAACGAACCATCTCCATGTCCAGGATGCTGCAGAGAGCCCTGCAGTCAGTGTCTCCCCAGGGCCTGGCCCGGGCAGGGAGGGGCCTTGCTGGGGCTGGGGGGTGGAGGCCTGTTCAGCTCAGGGCAGGGATGGGTCCCCCTCATGCTGGACTAACCTGGTAACAGAACCTCCTGTTGGAGACCTCAGGGACCCCTTCCCACTCTCAGCTCCACAGCTTCTTTGACCTTCTGTCCTTTCCCTCCCAGGATCCTGGGACTCCAGCATCTGCCCCTCACCACCACAGGGACAGGGTGACACTCCCACAGCACAACTGGGCTTCCCAGGCCCCCTCCCAGCCTCCTCCTGGAACCACCTCCAGCCTCCTCTTCTTATTCCCCAACAGCTTTGATCTAAGTGCTTGTGGGAGGAGGCACAGTCCAGGGAACACACAGAACACACAGCAGTGTGTGCCCAGAGCTCCAGTCCCCTCCCAGAAGTGGCCAGTGTCCATGCAGGCTGCAGCAAACATTGGGATGTCCACCTGAGGAGTGAGAGGTCACTGCATGTCAACCACACTCAGAGTACTCATTCCCTGTGAGGATGGTCTCCCAATGCAAGTGTGGACCCTGTTCTGTTGTGTCTTCCAACAACTGCCTCTCCTGGCTCTGAGTCCATTCAGCCCACAGGAGCGGGCAGCGGATGGTCCTGAGCCTCCATCCACAGCTGGGTGTGCACTCAGTGAGCTCAGCTCCTGAATGCAGAGGCATCTGGGTCCCAAGCTCTTCTCATTCTGGGGCAAGACCATGTGCTTCTCCCCTCAGAGTGGAGACAGTAACTCCCACCAGTGAGGGGCCAGTGAGGGTGTCCACCAAGCCAGGGTGGGGAGGACCTCCTGTCTGGTTTTGCTTCTGGTGCTGGGGATTGAACCCAGGGCTCAGGACCTACTCACCACTGAGCGACACCCTCTACTCCTGGAAGAACCCTTGGATCTCTGCCCATGTCAGGTCAATTTCAAATCTCCCTGTAGTTTATAAATTTACATCCACACATTTTTATTGAGATAAAATCCACACAGTGTCAAACCCACCACAATACACTTTACACTAGATATGGCATCTTGTGCCTGTGCAGTGATGTGACCCACAACCTCTGTGAAGTTCCAGAACACTTTCATCACCCCAGAAGGAAGCCCTGCACCCACGAAGCAGGTCTCCTCCTCTGGCCAACACTAACCTGATCTAGTCTCTGTGGATTTGCTCTCTGGATGTTACATAGAAGTGGAATCACACAACAGTGGCTTTTTATCTGACCTCGCTCACCAGACAGTGATTTAAGGTTCTTCCCTGTAACACAGAGTAGCACTGCATTCCTTCCCAAGTGTCCAGTATCTATTGTGGGCAAGACCACGTTTGCTCATCTGTTTACCAGTTGATGGACAGGAGGGCTGTTCCCTCCCTTTGGCATTATGAACATTTGTGGGAGGGCTGGTGTAAGAGATTTCCTTTGAGCAAAGGTTTCTGGTTCCTTCAGCAGTTACAACCAGTGAAGCTACGAAGGCTCTTGTCACTGTCCCTGTGTCAGGACGCACAGCCTCTCCCCCAAAATCAGACACTCTGAATTCACACCAGCATTGTCCAGGCGTCCTGAATTCTTCACACTCTTACCAATACTGGGGTTTTCCTTTGTGCAAACTGTGCTCTGCTGTGGGTGTGAAGGGGACACTCACTGCAGCTTTGACTGTCATGAAGGTCCCCGTGGAGGGAGATGGGAACATTTTCCTGTACGTTTGGTCATTTGTAGGTCCCTTCAGAGGGGGTGTTTTCAAATCCCGGGATCCTGCTTTAGCCTGGGTGTTTGGGTCCTTGGTCACTGGAGTCCTAGGAGACTCCACACACTGAACAGTGACCCCGCCAACCCCCAACCCTGTGACTGGCCACTCTGTGCTCCAGTTCTGTGTGTTGTCTGTTCATTTTCTTGATGGTGTCGATGGATTAGCAGAAGACTTCTTTGTGACAATGAGAAGCTTATGTCCTGTCTGTTCAGCTGCTGGGCAGTCATCACCTGGAGGGAGGCCTGGGCTGATGGCCCCACATTAGGGATTGAGGAGGCCTGGAGGAGCCATGTTTATGACCTTGTGTGGGAGAAGGGACCTGGGTTGTGGATTAGCAGGTGACTCTGGCCTCGTCCACTTTTCTGCAGGGAGGTCAGGGCCCATGGCCCAGGTGGTCCTGGTGGCCATCGGGGAGGTGGCTGTCAAGATCCTGCTCCTTGGCCTCTGCCTCATCTTTCTCAGGTCGGCACTGCCCAGGGGTGGAGAGGAGGTGTGGGCAGGGCAGGCTTCTGGCACTGAATCCCAGAGTCCAGCAAAGGGGACTCAAAATGGCCAAGAGCACTGGTGTCTAGCAGGGGCTAGTGGGTGCTGAGGACTCTGCCTGGGCCATGGGCAATCGCTATCTGTCCCCAGTTCTGGCCCAACATGGGGGGAGCAGTTCTTATCAAGGAGGTCTTCAGGCCAGGCCTTATCTGTCTCCCTCAGTCACCTCCAGCCCCTGACAGGTCACAGGGCCAGGGGCTACTGCCCCTTATACCAGGCTGTCCAGCTGAAGGTCCTGTTCTCTTCCCTAAGAGTGACATCACACAGGAAGAGGGCAGCGAGGCCTACAATGGGTGTGGAGTGTGGAAATGATGCCACCAGTTAGTCCCAGTTCAGTGATGCAGCGTCTCAGCATCCCACTTGCCCAGGGAACCTTCCCCCATCATGTTCCCATGTTAGCCACCTCCCCATGGCTACAGGTGAGCTGTCTCCATCCTGAAGCCTACCCCTCCTGCTGGGGCCCCATCTGACCCTGACTCAAGGGCTCCTGTCTACAGTAGAGTCAGGTGGGTCCCCACCTCAACCTTGTGTCACCTCCCTGGTGCCCTAGCCACCAACTGGCCTTTCTTTCCTCCTAAGCCTGGCCTCCCTGATGTCTGTCCACACTGACCCTGGTCTCCCTGCTCACCGGATCTACCTCATCTCCCGCCATCTGTCTCTAGCACCAGCGTCCAGCATGTGCCCACTTCCTCCATGGCTGGACCAGCTGCATGTCCCCTCCATGGACGGTGACAGGGGAACAGGGGAGCCTGGATGAGAGGGCCTCCCAGGGCCATGCTCTGGACTCTCCCCAGAGCAGTCCTCCCTCCTCTACAGACCCCACACCCTCATGGCCAGGCTGCTGGGGTCTGAGACTTGGCAGGCGCAGACCCTGCTCCCGACACGCAGCTCCACTCCCTCCTGTCTCTGAACATCTTGGTCCTCCTTCAGGTCCAGGCGTGTGTGTGTGTGTGTGTGTGTGTGTGTCTGTGTGTGTGTGTGTTTCCTGCAGGTGTTGGGGGTAGCATCCACCCATGATTAGGGCTGTGACATCACTGATGTGGAGGTCCTCGCTGTCCCAGGGTCTCCCTGGGAGCTGCCATCAAGCAACAGTCCTTGCAGAGGTGGCAGGAATGGAAACACTCATAAACAGTGGGCGAGGACACATGGCACTGACGGGTGTCTGTCGGAGGTGGTGCAGGGGGCAGCTGGTGGCGGGCAGCAGGCTCTGGGGCCATGGCTGTGGGTGGTGTTTGGGCAAAGCCGGCGGGGTGTGGGGGACAGGCTGGGGTTCCCTGATGTGGGGACCTGGGACAGGGTTACAGGGAGCAGGGTGCCATGTGTCAGACCAGCTAAGCGGCACCCGCTGTGCTCTGTGTTAGGGAGAAGGAGGCGGAAGCCTTGGTGGCAGGATGTGGAGGGCCCTGCTGGCTGAGATCAGGACCCAGGGCCTGTGATGACAGCAGGACCTGGGTGCAGTTGACTTTATAGCAGGACCCTGAGCTGCGCTGGACAGAAAGGGCCAAAGTGGGTCCTGGGTGCCCAGAGAAGGGAAGGGGCCACGCAGCCTCCTGAGGACCTGGGGGAGGTGGGACCAGGCAGGGTGTGGGGAGGATGCGCTGGGAAGAGCTAAAAGGGCAGAGTGTCCAAGGATGTGGTCAGTGGGGAGAAGGGCAGGACAATGCAGAATGCTTCCCTGAGCAACCAAAGGAAGTGGCCTGGTGCACAGAGGAGCAGGGCTATGGGGGGAGGTGGGTTCTGAGACGCACCCACAATGTCCACGGGGCAAGTTCTGCAGAGGACACCTCCACCCAGTACTCAGAGATCAGGGCACAGGGAGGGACCAGCAGGAGCCTGGACTCAGCAGAGGACGCCTGCTGTGGAGACACACTGAGTGACCATGCCCTCCAGTCCTGATGCCTCAGGCTCTGGCCAACCCTGCATTCCTGTGGCCTGGTCAGAGACCCAAGGGGACAGCAGGGAGGGCTTCTTTGTGGGGCAAGTCCCTAGGGTGGAGTCACACTCACCTGTTCCCTTGTAGTCCTGCCCCTTCTGCCCTTTTAGGGATAGAACATTCTAAGAACAGAGTCCCCCAATAAAATATGACTTCCAAATGTGTTCTCTCTCTCTCTCTCTCTCTCTCTCTCTCTCTCTCTCTCTCTCTCTCTCTCTTTCTCTCTCATTAGTCTCTTGTGAGTTTCTCTTGCTCTCCCTTTGGGGGAGTATGAGGCTGAGGCCAGGAAAGATGTCCTGAGGCTTGTGTGAAGGTAAATTCTGTGTTTTATTTTGTGTCCCTGCAAATTCACAGGAGCCACCTTAGTTCAGCTGCCTGAGCTGCTAGGGGACAGCATCCTACCCTTCCTGGGAACGAGAGATTGATGGCTGGAGACTGACTCCAAAATAGAGAAGGGGTCTGTAACAGCCCTGTTTGCAGAATGGAGAGAAAGTGGGGTCCCAGGTCTGGGCAAGAGCCCGGGGTGGACAGGAAGCACAGGGTGAGCTGTGCAATTCCTGGTGTAATTATATTTTCTGAGAATTTGCCACCAGAGACTTGGATCACATCTGTGCTCCCTCCTAATGAACTGTGTGACACAGGCCAGCCACTCTGCCCCTCTGTGTACCAGATTCCAGGTCTGAATAAGTGTAACAGTGACTGTGAGGTCAACAGAGGTGTTCCCAGCATGCACCTGCAGGAGCCCATGACTGTGCATCCTGGCCTTCCTGCTGACCTTAGTCCAGAGGCCCCTGAGCACAGACACTGAATCAGCAGCTCAGGCTTCCTCTGCCCACACCCTGCAGGGGGCGCTCTCCACCTGACCTGCACCATTGCCCTTCACTCCCAGCCTCCTTCTCTCCATCCCTCCTCTCTCCTACTCAGCCTTCCCAGCTCCTTTATGTCCTGCCACAGGCAATTGCAGGCTAGCACTGAGAGAACTTTCTAGAACTCAGAGTTGACCACAGGTAGGCTAAAACCTCTGTGCCCTTCAGAATGAGCTCAAAGGCAGATGCTGGGTAGAGTGGTGAAGTAGAGCTCATGACTGTCCTTCTAGAAAGCCCAATTATAACAATGAAAGCTAGTTCAGGATGTAACTGCCCAACATGCACCAGCAGCACCAAACCATGGCAGGAACAGCATTACCCAGAAATTCATGAGGACCAGTAAATAATGGTGGACTCTGGCCATGAGTGAAAAGCACCTGTGGCCTGGACGCCACTCCCAGGTCCTCAGCAGGGCGGCTGAGTCAGGCTCCTGTCCAGGCTGGTGGCAGGTGTGACCAGCTCGTCTTCACTGCCAAGACACTGGGAGGTGGCTGTGAGGCTTCTGGTCCTGAGAAGTTGGCATCGTCCCATGTCCCCTGCTCCTCCCGCATCAGCACAACTAGGAACCTGTAAATGGTGCAAGATATAGAGGGACTCTGAGAAGTGGGTGAGGCCAGCCGGTCTGGGACCCTGGACTGGATAGACACATGGAGACAGAGCCTCTTCTGCCCCTTCAGCCGCCACCACCCCATAGTGGCAGGTCCCTCGGGACCATGGCCCCCACCCCTGGCCAGCAGCAGAAGGCAGACACGTGGGCTCTTGGTAGAAGAGGCTCCCTCTGATGGCCTCAAGCAGGACTGACATTTCCTGTAAGGGGAACCAATCAGAGCTGAATCAGTGGTCACAGGTGGTCCCCTCCCCATCAGGCCTGAGCCATGGCCACTGGTATTTCTGAACCTCAGTTTTCTTCTTGGTCAAAGTCATGAGGCTAGTGTGAAGCAAGATGGTAAAGGGGCAGCTCAGGGGCCAGCAGAGGGCCTCATCAAGCACAGCCCCTTCCCTGTGGCCCAGCCAGGGGGTAGACTGAACTTACCCTTAGGAGGACATTGCCTGAGGGGGACAGGCAGCTGCAGGGGGTGCTCAGCACAACCCACCTCTGATGTCTGGTCCCCTGTGACTCCACCAGTGCCTCTGAAGCAGGACTGGCCATCCCCTCCTGGGCCACACTGGGCTCCTCAGGCTCTGGGCTCAGCTCTCTGCAGAGCTGGGGCAGCTGAGCTGGATCCTGATCCTGTTTCAGCACCACAGTCAGTGGCAGACCCTCTGCAGGGATGTCCCTGGGCCGAGTCTCCTGGTGGATGGAGGTACCTGAGCAGAGCCTTGGCCACACTCCAGTGCAGAGGTGGGATTACAGAGGGGCCTGGTGACATGCTATCTGTGAGCTGGTCAAGGATGTCCAGGACCCTGTGGGGTATGTGTCCAGGCTGGGGCTTCTTGACCCTGGGGTGTTAGCTAGGGATTCAGGGTGTCCTGTGGTGAGGATGGGTTAGTCAGGGACATCTCCACTGATCAGGTGGGAGTGGCCACGCTGTCTTGGGACACCATTGGTAAGGAGCATGAGTCACTCACAGTGGCATTTACAGCACTCACCAGACCCTGGGAGAATAAGGTTGGCTCTGGTGAGCAGCCTGCTCCAGGCAGCCCACACTCGCAGGGCTTCCCCCCTCTTCATCTGAATTTATTCCCCTCTTTCCCTTCAGATGTTTCCTTCTGTCTTCTCACATTTCTGTCTGGAGAGTCCATCTTGCAAGGTGGTCTCAGGCACAGCAGGCCCCAGCCCAATTTCTGCCCAGATGCTTCCTGCAGCTTCTTCTCAGCCCAGGCTGACCTGAGCCCAGAGTCCTGGAGGGGCAGGGAGTCTGGGTGCCACTGAGACCTGGGCACGGGGACCTCATGCCTTCATCCCCCACCTCCCATGTGTTCCTCTCCTTCTGGTCCCAGCCTGCATGGGGGGCCCAACTGGGCCAGCTTCCTCCTCACCTGTGGCCTCCCCAGGATCTGCTCCACCTGGAGGCTGCTGTCTCTAAGGCCAAGGGCACAGACCAAGCAGGGACCTGGTGCATAGAGGCACAGCTGGGTTCCTTCACTACTCCATCCAAGGATGATTTTCCCTGAAACCACCATGACTGTCATACAGGGAAAATTAACACATTAGATATTTTACTTCACTCATTAGTAATGAGAGATCCAGAATGGAGAGAAAGAAACATAAAATTATTAATAGGAATTTGTGAATGAACTATGAAATCAGCTCACTGTGTGGGAACCAAGGGCCTCCAGGAGACAGAAGGCAGGTGATGTGTGGGAGGAATGGTTTGCCCTTCTCCATCCCTTTCTTAGGGCATCATCACATAGCACAAAGGCACAGCAGGCTGGGATCAGATCACTGCAGACAGGATGCTCTAAAGAGCACAGAGTCGTCCCTTGGAGAAGCAATCTCATTTTGCAATTCTGTATTACCTTACCATTTGTAAAGTAACTACTGAGCACCTCACATATGCCACACATTGTTCTAAGAAGGATTCAGCAGTAAGCAGACAGATACACAATCTTTCATTAGATACACAACTTAATAGTGAGAAAGACAGGTAAATAATAACTGAGTATATTATATGTGATTCTGGTTGGTAACAAGAAGTTTGGAGTGAAACAAAATACCAATTATTTTATGGGGAATGAGGGATGGACTGGACTCTTCAATATGTTCCCCATGGACACCATTCATGATACACTAATATTTGCAAATGCACACACATAACATGGCAATCATACAGATGCACACACAACCCACACATGCACACAAACCACAGACCACAGACATACACACTCAGACCCAAAAAATCTGATATGCACATACAGAGAGAACCATATATTACGCACATGCACGCACAAATTGAAACACACATTCACACATATAAACAGGCACACCTGAAAATTCACACATATTCCTCATGCAGACACACACATGCACTAGCAGTTGAAATGCATATATACCTCAGACACATCACAGCTCAAACACTCAAAAATCCATATGCACACTTCAGACATGTGCACAAAGACCATGGACACACATGCAGAAACACATGCAGGACACATATACACACCAGATGCTGTGTGCACACCATATATGCCCACACACACCTACCTCAGACACACACAGAGGTCACAGGCACCAACACAAACACACCACAATGCACAAAACCTGGCCATGGACACAGGCAGGACCCGCTCATGCTACAACACTCACAGCAGGGCAGCAGCTACCCTGTGTCCTGAGGGCTCCTTCACTCTGCCCTGGGACACTGGATCTCTGGCTCTTAGGCCAGCCAGACCCAATGTCCGGGTAGAAGAATAATGACAGTGTCATTTTTATACTTCATTCTGTTTTTCTGCAGGGCTGAGTACGGAGCCCCAGGTCTCATACAGGCTAAACAGGAGCCCTAGCCCTGAGCCACATCCCCAACCCTTTCTTATTTTTAAATAAACTTTACATTTTGGAGGAATTTTATATTTACAGAAAATTTGCTGAGATGGTACAGAGAGTGACTATAAATCCCTCACCCAGATGCCCTTGCTGAACTCTGAGATCATCACGGGACATCGCCACAGGAGGAGGTGACAGTGGCACATGCACTCTGTCCTAAGCACAGGGCGGGGTGGGGGGGGCAATTGTTCTCTGCATCCAGCTCTGATTTACCACTGAACGTGATTCCAGGCCTTTCACTCACAGGATCTTGTGGGACAGGTCTCACCTTGTCATCCTCCAATCTCTCATGCCCAGTTGAGGTCCTCTCTGCCTGTTTCTCTAAGGGGCCACTGAGCCACTTCCTGATCTGGTGAGTCTTCCCCTCCTCCTGCCTCCCTGGGCCTGGGAGCTCTGTGGTACTGTATAAAGTGCCTCAAGACCCAATGACAACGTTCTCTCCAGCATGAGCCTTCTCCAAGTCCTTCCTACCACCCTGGGAAAATTCTAGAACTCCCCCCTCTTGGATTTCATTCATCTCTTCTCCATATCTGTATTTATAGGATCTAGAGACTGTCTGAATTGTCTGAGAGGAAGCTATAGAGAATAATGGGTAAATTTAAACCCCTTTGTAACAGCCAGAAGTGGAGAAAAACCAAATGCCCATCAACTGATGAATGGATTAGCACACTGTGACCTACCCATATGGTGGAGTATCACTCAACCATAAAAGGACGGAACATGGAGGTCCACTCCAGCATGGATGAATCTCAAGAACATGATGCTACATGAGAAGCCCAACACAATGGTCACATTTTGTATGATTCCAACAATAGGAAATGTCCAGAGGAGGTAAAACAATGGAAACAGAAATTAAATTGGTGAGTTCCAGGAAGTGGAGGAGGAGGAAATGGATACCAACTGCTTAGTGGACACAAAAGTTCTCCTTTTGAGGTTATAAAAATGTTTGCAACTAGATAGAGGTGGTCGCGCAACATTGTGAATGTATTAAATGTCATTGAGTTGTTTGCTTTAAAATGGTTCATTTTATGTCATGTTATTTTGCCTCAATTAGAAAAATAATAGGTTTGTCACAGTGACATTGGCTATAATCCCAGTGCCTTGGGATGCTGAGGTCCAAGGATCACAAGTTCAAAGCCAGCCTCAGCAATAAGGGAGGCCCTGAGCAAAGTCAAGAGACCCTCTCTCAAAATAAAAATTGAAAAAGGCTAGGGATGTGGCTCAGTGGTAAAGTGCCCCTGGGTTCAGTCCCCAAAACCAAAATGTGATGATGATGATACTGATGATGATGTTGATGATGGTGATGGTGATGATGGTGATGGTGATGATGGTGGTGATGGTGGTGATGGTGATAGTGACGGTGATGCTGCTGCTGCTGCTGATGGTGCTAGTGGAAATGGTGGTGATGGTGATGATGGTGATGGGGATGAAAATTTGAAGTCAGATATCCAGGACTCTAATGCCTGCTTCACAGCTCCATCTCTTCCTTCTTCCCTTCACACATCTGTAAATGGGGATAACAGGACCACTTAGCTCATGGGTTCATGTTGAGGATTCAGGGAAGTGGCCCAGCAGTCTGGTGCATGTCTGGGGTGTGGTAAGCGTCCAGCAGCAGTCAGCTTTGGGGGAATGGTCAAAGTGCATTCAGTTGAGTGCCACGTGCTGCTGAAGTCATTGATCAATTTTCTAATTGACTGTGTCAGTTTTTCGCTGATGTGGCCCAAACACCTGGTGAGAACAGCTCAGAGGAAGAGGAGTTTATCTGGGAATCACAGAGGTTCAGTCTATGGTGGGCAGACTCCATTTCTCTGGGTCCAAGGTGAGGTGGGACATCGTAGCAGAAGGGTGTGGTGGAGGACAGCTGCTCATCCCAGGGCAGAGGAGAGCACAGTTGGAGGGCAGAGCCGGGGACAAGTAAAAGCCCCAAAGGCACACCCCAGGGACTGCTTCTTCCAGCCATCCCCATATGCCTCCCATCAACACCCAGTAATCCCTCAAATTATTATCCCATCATGTGGACTAATCCACAGATTAGGTGACAGTGTCACAGTCTCCTCATTTCACCTGTGACATTCATGCATTGGCACACCAGAGTTAAGGGACCAGGAGGGTTTGAATGACATTATGGGCAGAAGAAATGTAAACCATCTCCCCTGAACTTACACTGGCTGTAGATATAAGGGACAAGGTGACACAGAGCGAGAAGAATCCTGGGACAGGGGCAGTCCAGGGAGGGAAGGTGTTGATGCTCCTTGATTAGTTGGACCTAAGAGCTGAAGGATGTCACCTTGATGGGGGATCTCCAACCTGCAGGAGAGGGGGGTGGAGCCTTTGTTTTTTCTTTTTTGATTTAGCTTAAAACCGTCATTGTCACACCAAACCTCCCTTTCGGTCTCTTTCCTCCTCCGTTCTCCAGCCTGTCACTAGTGAGAACATCTCAGTCCTTTCCTGGCAGTGGAGGTTGGAGAGTTTCCCTGGAAGAAGATCCTTACAGCTGCACCTGGAGGGGAGGCAGGAGTTGGCCAAAAGAGAGGAGCCAAAGAGCAGCCAGGTCCTGTACATCAGGGACCTCCAGAGTCACCTGGGTCTGTGCCCAAGGGCCAGGCAGCCAGGATGAGGGTGGACGTCACCCTGCAGTCTCATGGAAAGGACAAACCTGGACTCAGAAGGAGATTTATCAACACGAGAATCTGCTGGGGCAGGAGGACCCCTGGGCCATACACAGGTCATCATGGATTTTATAAGGTTGGAATCGTGCGACATCTTTTCCTATCATGATGGAACAAGACCAGAAATCCATCCCAAGAGGAGAGCAGAGAGCCACACGGATGTGGAAATCCTACACCAACCGTAAACACCCCGTGGGCAAGAAGAACTCCCCAGGGAGATGCAACAATTCCTGGAGATGAAGAGCAGCAGGACACAGCATGAGGATCCACAGGTCTAGGGGGCAGAGCTGGAGAGAAAAGTGAGCATAAGAGCTGACCTGGGGAGGAAAGGTCTCCAACCAGCGACCTGACGTCAGGCAAAGACCAAAGTACAAACCTAACAGAGGGGAACCACGGTCACCACAGACACCATGACACCAGACAGAAAAGTAACAGAAAATCAAGCAAACAAGAAACTGCTTCTTAAAAAAATCAAACAGAATTGACCAAAGTGTAGCTAGACTGACCAAGTACAGACTCTCAAATCATGAAAGTCGTAAATGAAAATGAGGATATCCCAATGACTTTAGAGAAATGAAGATGATTAATTGAGCCCCTGGGACAGTCCTAGTTAATGAGTGGCCCCACCTGGATGAGAGGACAGATTCCTGGAACCTGCAACCTACACAGGTTGAACCATGAGCAGGCGGAGCCTCTGAGCAGACCTCACACTGGCAAGAAGATGAGTCCCTAACCCAAGACCTCCACCAGGAAAGTCCTGGCCCAGATGGCCTCACTGGTCAACTCTACTGATCATGTGGGGCTAACATGAACCTCAATCTCCTCCATAAATTGTGAGGAAAGGAGCACCAGCTCATTCTGGAGGCCAGCATCGTGCTGAGGATGTGCCAGATACACAGGACCACAGGGAAATGGAGCTGCCCACCAGGAGGAACGTCCATGCCAGGATCCCCACATGACACTCCAAACTGAAACCTCTGTCTTTAATGACACTGACAATTACTCTTTAAATGGTTAAAACCATAATTATTATTTCTCATCTATTTTCTCAAAAAATTATAAAGAGTATTGTACCATATTTGGTATCATTTCACCCCAAACGTTTCCATCAGTTCAATAAAATTTCAATCAAAATTCTGGCAGGTGTATATGTGGAGGGGGTTCACAAGCTGTTTCAAAGTTATAAGAAAATGCAAAAAAAGCTGAAAAGTTAAGACTTTCTTGAAGTAATAGAAAGCTGGAATCCTGAAGATGCCTGACTTTCAGATTTGGATGAAGTTCGAGTAACTAAGACACTGGTTTTAGTGGAAGCAGAGATAAACAGGTCACTGGATCAGACCAGGGCACCTAAGTAAAGACCTGGGAACACAGAGAACTGGGGGTGATTAAGGGCCACAGGGATTCAGGGGAGAAATGGTGTTTTCAAAAATTCGTGCCAAAGTCATTAGAAATTTAAACAAAAGAGGATTAACCTGGATCCACATTTCATATCACATCCAAATATCCATTTGTTATATATCATAGACTTAAGTGTCACTATAATACAGTGAAGCTCCTAGAAGAAGCAAAGAGGAATATTTTATAATATTAGGGGGACTTATATTTCTTAATCAGTATACAAAAATCAGTACCCATGTTTAAAATTTTTTTAGTTGTAAATGGACACAATACATTTATTTTGTTTATTTTTATGTGGTGCTGAGGATTGAACCTAGTGCCTCATCGGTGTGAAGCAAGCACTGTACTGGTGAGCCACAACCCAGACCCTAATTTTTAAAAAATGTTAAATTGGATTTCACTTAAAATTCTAAGAACTTCTCTCAATTTTAAAGCACTAAAGTCAGGTGTGGTGGCACACATCTGTAATCCAAGTGACTCAGGAGGTTGAGGCAAGAGGATTGCAGGTATGAGGCCAGTCTCAGCAAAATTAGCAAAGCCCAAAGCAACTTAACAAGACTCTGTCTCAACATAAAAAATAAAAGGGCCTGGAGATTTGGCTCAGTAGTGAATCACACTTGGTTTCAATCCCTAATACATTAAAAATAATAATAATAAACAACACTAAGAGAGTGAAAGGAAAGCAAAGTCTTGAAGATATTTACAATGTGTGATTCTAAAAAAAAAGAATTCATATCCCACTATATAACTGCTATAAAACAAGAAATATAAAAATTACAAAACAACTAAATTTTATTTTAATGAAAATAGTATTCACACAGCCCTCACACCCAGACATTTTCAAATGGATTATAAGAATAGAAAATAACATTACCCCTCTGGGAAATGCAAATTAAAATCATGGAACCACCCTAACACACACACACACACACACACACACACACACACACACACACGCCTTCATCACCTGTTAGCAGAGATGTGGAGCACATGGGACTCTCCTGCTCTGGGGGTGGGAGTGTCACCTGTTTATCCACATGAGCCACATCTTACAAAGTAATCTCTATGTCTAACCTGTGGAACTCCGAGGCCCGCCCCACGTGCTTGTCCCTAATTAAATGACCGCTCACGGGTGAATATGATGTAGGCAATATTTCAAGCCTTGAGGACACAGCCAGGAAATGTAGTGATATCAATTTCTGCTACCTCGAGCTTATGTCCTAGTGGGACAGGCGATAAAAGCAGAATTGATCAGCATAATGTTTTGAAGTGGGTCAGAAAGCATGAAGTGGGTGAAGCATGGGAGATTAGAAGGATCAATCAAGAGGAAGGGAGTGTCTGGGTTGGAGGGTGGGTGGGCTTTCATGAGTGTGGTCAAGAGAAGCCTCCCCAAGTAAAAACTGCTGCCTACCAACTCCCAGGACTCTGCCCCCCTCTATTGATTAGCTCTGTCCCACTGGTCACAAAGAGAGGCGGGACATGCAGGTGAGCTCCTGATTGGCCCTGGTCACTGTGCCTCAGCTCCTGAGGCCCCTGCTCCATCTGCCTGACTGGGAGGGGGTGTGGAGTAGGCATGTGCAGATGCTGATTGGCTGCTGAAAATGCACACAGCCGCTGATTGGCTATTGAAAATATCATGCAACTGCTGATTGGCTGATGATGTGGGTGTGACCTGCGGAGGGGGGGGGGGTTCTGGCCAGCAATTGACTTCCCTGTGCCTTCCCTGCACCACAAAATGATGATGACCTGTCTCTGGACATACATTGCTTGTGGCCTTTCTGGAGTGGCAGAGGGGTCCTGCCTGGGACTCCCCAGACTGAGCTCCACGAGCCGGGGTTGCTGTGGTCTTCAGTAATCCAGCCACTGGCCTTGGAGGCCCTGCACCAAGGCCTTGCAGGCCTGTGGGGGGTACAAGGGCAGCCGAGAGCTTGGAGCTCTGGTCAGTTCACCTGGAGATCGTGTCTATGCTCCCTGGTCTGTGCTGTCCTATATCAGTCCTGTCACCTGGTCAGCCTGCCTCCCCATCACTTCCCTGGTCGGCCTGTTTCCAGATCCATCACCCGGTCAGGCAAAAGGGCAGCAAGTTAGTCACCAGTCTGTTGGTAAAGCAACTAAGCTGTGTGTCAATGAAGGATCAGATTAGTGCCCGAAGGAGTCAATGATTAGCCCCTTGTGAATCAGTTCATTAATTACTGAGACAATTCACCCCTTCATGCCCTGCTTGTTAGTGGGTTAATTAGGCTCCTCTACATCAATCTCTTAGGAGAAGGCAGTCAGTTATTAGTCTCACAAGTTATCCCACCTATAAAGACAGGGTATCAGTCTCCCTGTTAGTCTTGGGCTTCTCTAGAAAACCATTTTTACCATTAATGTAAGTCAGTGCTTCCTTTATAAAGGCAGGGAGAGGCATTTCCACTCTTCTCCCTCTGCTAAGGAAACACACGGAGGTAAGTGAGTCCAAGACAAAGAATTGCCTGCAGCCCCTGGAACACAGACCGAGGTGAACTTGAGAAAAGTGGTGGTCAGGAGCCTGGCAGAGAGGAACAAGAAGAAGTCAGAGTTTTAAAACTAGATGGACCCTTAATCTTCAGGAATAAAGACCAGTCTTGTCATCAATGAGAAAAAGGAAACCAAGAGGGAAAAAATACTTGATCCAAGGTCTTCAGTGATTTACTGGCAAAGCCCGAGCCAAAACCCAGGTAAGGTTCATTCAATATCCCAAATGAGGTTTTCTTATTTTTTATAGCTTTATTTTTTTAACTTATTTTCTTCTGTGGTGCTGAGGATGGAACCCAGGGTCTCACAACTGTGAGGCGATTGCTCTACCACTGATCCACAACCCCAGCCTGAGATTTTAAATTATAGAAACAGAAGAAAAACAGCAAGCCAGCATGTGTTTGTTGTGGAGAGGCTCCTGACTGGGGAACTGGGCAGAATCTTTATTCTGTGAGCAGAAGTCGGGCAGTCAGATTGGACAGTGAGGGTTAACTCTGCAGGTGAACTCCACTCTGAGGGCCCTGTCAACGTGGAGAACTGTGCAATAGGGAAGAGGAGGGCAGAGTCTGCAGCACGGGCAGGAGGAAAGGGGACCCAGAGCACATCCAAATCCAAGGCTGACGGAGCCAGGCAGGCAGTTCACTAAGAAGTAACTAACATTATAGGGCGTCACTCTATGTGAGGTTGTTCTATTAGCTCATTTAACCCTGAGCCACAACCATATGAGATGGGGGCTGTTATTATTACACGTTTTAAACATAAGGAAACAGGGCTAGGGAGGAGTGAAGCAGCTTGTCTGCTCCTATACAGCTAACTAGGATTCACACAGGCAGTGTGCTTGACTTTTTCTTTTTTTAACAAAAGAGAAGTAGTGAGTTCCCAGCTTGGGTACCACTGGTTGCCAATCTTGGGAGAGTCCAATAGTGAAGGAAGTGACTTTCTTGGGACTCACCCAGGAAGTAAGGACAAAGATCAGGCCTTCTGACTTCCAGTTTATGATGAGGAAGAATCTAGATCCCTTTGCTGGCACACTGTGTGGGTCATCTCAGGTCATACCTGAAGATATCTGTAACTTGTCTTGTGTGTAGTTTACAGCTCTTTCCTGGAATGTCTTAGCAACCTTATAAGGTGGTCAGGACCAGCTGATTTAGTCTCATATCTTATTCATGAGGAGATGGACATAATAGAATGAACTTGATCATGCTTATATCGCAGGTTTTAAAGCTACATGAAATCCTGAAAAGGGCACTCCGTTTGGAGTCTAGTTGAATATGAAACCTGTCAACCCAATGGCTGCTCACATCCTTTGTCCAGACACAGGACTCTTATGGGTCTATGACATTCTATGTGAAGGGATACTGAGATCTATGTCCCAGGTTGCTGGAGGATTGAGTGAGACAGAGTTTCTCTAGAGTTGTAAATTGCATCAGTAATTTTTCATTAGATGTCAACTAAAAAGTAGTTCCTAGTCACAGCAGTGTGATTCATGGGTTTGTGATTTATTCATAATAGCCAAAGAGTGGAAATAACCAAAATGTCCATCAGTTAATAAATATGTAAAATAAAATGTGGTGGACATACATTGGGAGATTCTTCAACATAAAGACTAAAGGGGCACTGAGAAATGACACGAAGAGGCTAGAAACATGCTCAGTGAGAGAGAGAGAAAGTCCCCAAAACTATATTTTATTTTATTTCACTTATTAAAATGCCCAGATTAGATCAATCAATTGTTACAGAGAGTATATTAGTGTATTTCTGGTCCTGGGGCTGGGAGCTGGGAGAGTGCAGGTTAGAGCACACTGGGGTTCTGAGTGATGATGAAATGTTCTAGAATTAGACGATGGGGATGGCTGCACAAGTTTGAATACACTAAAATCCCTACTGTGCACTTTAACACGTTCAATTTTTGGTGTGTATATCTATATCTTAATTGAAAATTATTTTTAGAAGTTGTTACCAGCAGAATCACAGCTACATAAAGTCTACAAATTCTAGGAAAAATGATATCCACATGCAGAGGAATGAAAGTGAACACTTATTTTGTGCCACATAGAAGAACCACTCAAAATGGGCTAAAGACTTAACATGAGACCTAAATCTGTAAAAATACGAAAAGAAAACTCATTGAAAGAGTTTCTTGACCTTAATCTGTGCAGATATTTCTATATTCACCCAAAAGAACAAGCACTTCAATGTGGTCCAACTGACAAATAAAATGTCCCATATTTAGGCACAACGTGGCTTTTGTGAATATGCATCACTGTGCTCTGTTGTTACCATCACTAATGTCACTCTCTTATGGACAGATAGAGGTGGCATCTGCTCACTGTGTGCAGCACTGAGTTGTGACACCTATAGCCTGGAGGGCTGAGCACAGGGACTCCCATGTGAGCACTCTCAACCCCACCAGCCCCTCTGCACTCCCACCTGGCACACCCTGTGCTGTGGGAAGATGCTCTGTGCCTGGCAGTGTGTGCCCTGTTGCTCTGTCATGGGAGATTGGGGGTGCTCTCTTGGCTGTGCTGAAATACACTGCACGTCACACTGACGTTGTCCCCTGGGTGCCCTCGACCCCAGAACTCATTCCTCCCAGGTGCAGCTCTGGACCCTTGGACCCTCCTCTCACCTGGCTCACCCAGCTCTGTAGTCTTGTATTTGGGTGTGAATTTGTCACATTCCACACACAATGACATATGGGATATTTTTCTTTCAAGTTCCCCCGTATTTTACTTAAAATCATGCCATCCAAGCTCGTGTGTGTTGTGAAAACAGCTCTATTTTCTAAGGCCGTATAAGATCATGCTGTGTGTGTGTGCATGTGTGTGCAATTGTGTGTGCATCACTTCATGTATGTGTGTGCATGTATGTATATGAATGTGTTCTCCTGTAAGCTTGTGTGTGTGTGTGTGTGTGTGTGTGTGTGTGTGTGTGCGTGCATCACCTCTTCATATACAAATTTCCCTGGTGGACACAGAGGCTGGCTCCCTGCCTTGGCTCTTGTGGACAGCGCAGCAATGGACATGGGCTGCAGGCGTCTCTCTGACAATATCATCTCTTGCTGTGGCCACTGACCCCCACAGTGGGGCTGCTGGATCCTGGGCGGGTCCTTCTCTCAGGGTTGGGGCTGTGCTCTTTCACAGGCGGCTCTGCTGACAGATACCCCACAGACTGGGCACGGGCTCCTTCCTCTGTGTCTTGTTGACACTTGTCTTTTCTCTTTTTGACCCTGGCTGTCCTAGCAAGGGTGTGGGGACATCCATTTTTTTTAACCTTTATTTTATTTGTTTTTAATTTCATGTGGAACCAGGAACAAAACCTAGGGCCTCTCACCTGTAGCAAGTGCTCTACCACTAAGCCTCAATCCCGCCCTCCACTGTGGTTTTGATTTGCATTTTCCTGATGACTAGTGACCTGGGTGTTTTAAATATTCCTACTCTCCACAGGAATCTGCTTCAGGGAAATATCTATTTGGGGCTTTCTCCATTTTTAACAGGTGGTTTGTTGCTGTGAAATCTTTTTGTTCCTTGTGCACTTTGGATGTCCAGCCCTGATCCATGTGTGTCTATATTTGTGAACATCTGACCCTGTCTCTTCTCTCCTTGTCACCTGCTTGGTCCCTTCCTTGATTTTTCTGCATTCCCATCTGTCTTGTTCAGTTCTTGTCACCTGTGCTTTGGGGTTACCCAGGAAATGATACCCCTGCCACGGCCAGGGTCAAAGCACTGTCCCCGTGTTCCCTCCAGCATGTGACAGCTCTAGGTCTCACATTGGGGCCTTCCACCTGTTGTGGTGGCCTTTGTGCAGGGGGAGGATCGTGGGCAACAGCAGTCCCAATGCAGTGAAGGGGACAGGTGTGGAGACTTCCCTGGAGAACATTCAGAAAACCTGGAAGGAGGGTCAGGTTGGGAGTACAAGGACTTCTTTGGAAGAGTTTGGTGCAAAGAGGGACACACAAATGGCTCTGGGGACAGAGGGCATTTTTTGGATCCTGCTCCACACCCTCCAGAGCTGCCCTGTGAATCCCCTCCACGTGCCCATTGGTCTGTGATGGCCACGGGGGACAATTCCCACACTGTCTCTGCAGAGCTGGGGTAGGGTCTACCCCTGCTTCTCCCAGGGTGTAGCCTGGACCCCTGGCTGCCGTCCCCCAGTCTCTTCCTCTGTGGATGCTTGGCCTCCTGCCCAGGTCTCTCCCACAGAGAGACCCTGTGATTGGATTCAGGCACCTGTTGGATAATCCTGGTGGATCAACTCTGCTCAAGGTCATTAACTGGTCTCATCTGCAACCCCCCTTTTAGCAGCAAACATATATAGCTCTGGTGGCTAAGGCTTGAGCCTCTTTGGATGGCTCCCTTCAGCCCACAGCCATGTCCTGTGACCTTCTGCTCCTGAGGTGGCCTCCTGTCCTATGTTCCTGAACTTTGCTCGGCTTTTCTAGCCCCAACACACTAGTGGGCTCCTGGTGTGCAACACCCATGCTGGGTAACAGGGACCAGCTTTGCTGATGAGGTCATTCAAGGGGGAGAGAAAGTCACACATGAGAGGAAACCCTGGGACTAGGGCGTGTCCTGTGTCCAGAGCATGTCAAGGTGAACCCTCTGGCATGGAGCTGGAGCTCAGTGGTGCAGTGCTGGCCCAGCATGTGTGGGGCACTGGGTTCAATCCTCACAGAAAAACCTCAAACCAGGCCATATACAAATGACAAAGGAATAAAAACGGTCCCCACCTGATTGATAAATGGTCACTCTGTAAGGAATACACACATGGCTGTACAAAACACTGGGGAAAGAACTTGGAGACATTTTTCCAAGGTATACAAATGGCTAAGCCCGCAGACACACACCAGCATCAGGAGTCACAAGTGAAGTGCAACCCCAAACCTCCACATCCCCCGTTACACTGAACCTGTTAAATTCGTGCACTTCACACCCATCATGAGGTTCCTATTTTACAATGGGCAATGCCAGTGAGGAGGAGGACGTGGGGCTGGAGGCTTGTGCTCTGTGCTGAGAAGGAGAAAGGGGGCAGCCACTATGGAGGGCAGCACCACAGTTCCTCAAAAGACCAGGAACAGCTGATCCTGTCACCAGAGGTTCCCCTGTGACCACCTCCCCGGGAACCCACATAGACCTTGAAGACAACGTGTCCACCCCAGGGTCACTATGGCAGCATTCACTGTAGCTAAGGGGAAGTGGCCACCTGTCCCTCAGCAGCTGCTGGGCCAACCCAGCCTGCCCTAACCTGCAGGGGAGGAGGACCCAGCAGGAGCCTCAGCAGGGTGCCCCCTGAACATAGGAGGCCAGGCACAGGGGACAGCACCATCTCCACTGAGGGGGGCCTGGAGCAGGAGAGTTCACAGGGGGAGTGGGGTCTCCATGGCAGGGCCCCAGGAAGAGGCCTCCACTGGGCACAGAGAATCTAGGGCCAGTCAGTGAGGAGAAGCTGCTCAGCAGCCTTGGCCTGTGGGGCTGGAGACTGCAGCCAGGGGTGGTGCATGGCCTGCTCCAGGGGAATACAGTGACCAGAGGGGGAGGACCGTGGACTGCAATGGACCAAGTCCTGCTGTGCATCCCCAGGAACATGGCCTGAATCCCACCTTCTCCTGCTCCAACAGAGCCCCAATGAGAGGACAGTGAATCAGTAGAAGAGCCCAGTTGGTGGGGGAGGGGACAGGTGGAGGACAGAAGGGGGGGACAGCACTGGGACTGAGTGGAGCCAGTCACCTTCCTTGCCCAGATGAAGGTGTCCCAGTGACCCTGTTCTCCGGCACAACTGTAACCCCCCAAGGAAACCTTCACAAAGGAACAAGGAGGGTTAACATGATAGAGGTTTGGGGACACCCTGGTGGCCCCAAATGCTGAAGAGGACCTGCATCCACCAGAGCTCCCCGAGGCTGACAGCGGGAGAATGAATGGTACCGCCCCGTGGGGAAGAGTTGGGAGATGTCATCTAAATGGGAACCTACACTCTTGCCAGGGATCCAGACAACCTCTCCCAAATCTTCACCAAGTGACATGGGGACTCTCCTCCACACAATAAGTGGCTTGTCCTTGTGTTTCTATATTTAGAGCAGCTTTCTGTCACTGTCACCAGGCCTGACAGCAACCCTACCGTCACCTGGTGAGTGTGTGAGAGGTGTTCACAGAAGCCATGTGTGCGGGTCCATCATGAAAGGAGCTCCTGGGGACACAGCCAACCCGCGATGACCCTGGAATATGTGGAGCCAGGAGAGTGGAGCAGACCTGAGCCCCTGCTGTGGGAGGGGAACCCGCGAACTGAGCACTGCATCTTGTCCTCGTGGGCCACTAGGGCTCTCTGGAAACCTGACTTCCCTCGAAGGCCACATCACAGTGAGAGGCAGACTAATGTGGAAGTGCCAATGTGTGCCACAGGAAGTCCCCAAATGGCCCCAGTACTCACCCAGCAGGCAGCACTCTTGGGAGAGAAGCCCCTCAGCTCTGGTTGAGGACACTGCCCCCTCTCTGTGCCTCCTGAGGACACACCGTGGCACCTGTTCTAGAGGGTCACTGACCTGGTGTCTGCACTGGACACTGGGACAGCTCTGTGCCCTATTGAACCCCTCCCTCATGCTACCAAGGCAGGTGGCTGACTCTCCAGCACCTGAAGCTCTTGGGCAGGCAGCTGAGCCCTGAGCTCCTGCGTGGGCCGCCCCAGGTGGGGACCAGGTGGCAGCCTCTTGTGGCCTCACCAGCAGTGCAGGGAGCCCTGGTGGTTTGCAGAGTGTCTGGCTGGCTGGTGCCCCTCTGCCTTTCTTGTGCTCAGACGTGGCTCTACAGAGTCCCTCCTGCAGGTCTGACCACTCCACGGAATGAGACAAGTATGGCCCCAGGTCCAGGTAGGAGTTGGCCAGCTCCTGGTGTGACCAGTACACACAGAACAGCACCTCGGGGTGGGAGGACCCAGAACCCTGCCAGTGTCTTGGACTCCCAGTGTCCTCAAGGTCTTGGTCCCATCCTGAGTGTTCCAGGGAAGCACCCAAGACGGGGCAGGACCTGGTCTCCTCTCTCCTCATCCCCTCTCTGGCAGGCTTCTGGGTCTCTGGCTATGGGGTTTCCCTCCTCAGCACAGAGCAGATGGAATGCAGTGGTGAGCGGGTCTGAGGTTCCTCTTCTGAGAACCGCCCAGGCCTCAGCCCCTCCCCAGCTTCCATGGGTCCTGCAGCTTCCCCTCTGCAGGCTCTTGCTGCTCTGCTCAGTCCCAGGAGCCCAGGATTCTCTGCCTCCAGATGCTGAGGCTGCTGCTGCTGTCCCTGCTGTGGGCAGTGGAGGGGACCTGTGCAGAGGGGCCAAGGAGTGTGCACCGTGATGACCCTCGGCTTCCCCTGGGGTGCTCCCCTAAGGATCCAGAATACAGCGTTTATGTGCTCAAGTCCATCATGATGCAGGAGGGTCTGTGTGTCCTGGTGCCCTGCAGCTTCTCATACCGCGGCTCAGAGACTGGCTCTGTCTTTGTCTCCTGGTTCCGTGCAGGGACCAATATAGCATATGGCTCTGCGGTGGCCACCACCAACTCTACTCGGAAAGTGCAGTAGGAGACCCAGGGCAGCTTCCTCCTCCTCAGGGACCCAGGAACCAACAACTGCTCCCTGAGCATCAGAGACACCAAGTGCAGTGACAGTGGCTCCTACTTTGTACAGTTGGAGAAAGGAAGGTTTAGGTGGATTTATTATAACAACAAGGTCTCAGTGAAGGTGACAGGTGAGGTTCCAATTACAGGGCAGCCTTAGGGAGGTCACAGTACATGCCTGGGTGGGACCCTGCCCTGGGGGATCTGGGGTCAAGCATTAGGGACTTAGGGAGCAGCTGGATCAGAACCCGAGCTTATCTCAGGGCCCCATCTCCCACCCTCCCTCCTGACCCTGCCTGTCCCCCTCTGCTCACCAGCCCTGACCTACACCCCTGACATCCTAATCCCTGGGACCCTGGAGTCTTCCCGTCCCAACAACCTGACCTGCTCTGTGACCTGGGCCTGTGATCAGGGGATGCCTCCCACCTTCTCCTGAGTAGGGCCCTCTGTGTCCTCCCTGGGCCCCAACATCATCCACTCCTCGGTGCTCACCCTCACCCCGCGGCCCCAGGACCATGGCACCAACCTCACCTGTCAGGTGAAGTTTCCTGCAGCTGGTGTGACCACAGAGAGAACCATCCAGCTCAATGTCACCTGTGAGTAATGGGCCAGGACACCTTGGTCTCAAGGCATGTGAGGGTCAGGGAAGGAGGCTTGGGGTTCCAAGGCTGAGGACAATTTGTGTCCATGTCCTGGGGACCTAGTTGAGTCAGGGACCTTGGAGGGCACAGGCCCTGTCCCTTTGTGTGTCTGTGGTTACTGGGTGGGTGTGGGGAGTGCTGCCTCATCTTCAATCCAACTAAAAGGGGAAACAAACCACCCTTCTGTCCATATGCTGCAGAGAACTCTGCAGTCAGTGTCTCTCCAGGGGCTGCCCAGGCAGTGGGGGGCCTAGCTAGGGCTTGGGGAAAAGGGCCTCTTCAGTTCAGGGCAGAGCTGGGTCCCCTTCTTGCTGAACTAACCTGGTCACAGAGCCCCTTGTTGGGTAATCCAGTGACCACTCCCCACCCTCAGCCTCACGACTGCCTTGAGCACCTGTCCCCACCCTCCTGGGCTCCCTGGGACTCTAGCACCTGCCCCTCAGGGACAGGGTGACATTCTCACATCAGAACTGGGCTTCCCAGGCCCCCTCCCAGCCTCCTCCTGGACCCGCCTCCAGCCTCCTCTTGTTATTCCCTAACAGCCTTGATCTAAGTGTTTGTGGGAGGAGGCACAGTCCAGAGCACATGCAGAACACGCACAGCAGTCGGTCCCCAGAGCCTAGGTCCCTCCCAGAAGTGGCCAGTGTCCATGCAGGCTGCAGCAAACATTTGAATGTCCACCTGAGGACTGAGAAGTCACTGCATGTCAACTGCATTCAGGGTCCTCATTCTCTGTGAGGAAGGTGTCCCAATGCAAGTATGGACCCTGTTATGTGGGGTCTTCCACCAACTGACCGTCCTAGCTCTGAGTCCATCCAGCCCACAGGAGTGGGCAGTGGATGGTCCTGAGCCTCTGTCCACAGCTGGGTGTGCACTCAGTGAGCTCAGCTCCTGAACACTGAGGCATCTGGGTCCCAAGCTCTTCTCAGACTGGGGAATGACCTCAAAAGATGTATTACTCTGAGCAAAGGTTTCCTGTTCCCAACACCTCTGTAGCCTGACAGTGCAGGAGGGCCTGTGTGTCCATGTGCCCTGCCAATTCTCCTACCCCTGGAACAGCTGAACTAACTGGTACCCAGTTCATGGCTACTGGTTCCAGCATCAGGACAAGAGCACTGATGCTCCAGTGGCCACAAATGACTCTGACCGGAAAGTGCGGGAGGAGACCCAGGGCCGGTTCCACCTCCTTGGGGACCCAAGAACCGACAACTGCTCCCTGAGCATCAGAGACGCCAGGAAGATGGACGCGGGGTTCTACTACTTTTGGGTGGAGAGAGGACACTTGAAATTCAATTATATATATGACAGTGTCTCAGTTCAAGTGACAGGTAAGGCACCAGGTCAAAGCAGCCTCAGGGAGGTCACAGGGCAGGGCTGGGTGGGACCCTGCCCTGGGGGAGCTGGGGTCAAGCATTAGGGGCTCAGGGAGCAGCTGGGTCAGAGCCTGAGCTTCTCTCAGGGCCCCACCTCCCACCCTCCCTCCTGACCCTGCCTTTCCCCCTCTGCTCACCAGCCCTGACCCATACCCCTGACATCCTCATCCCTGGGACCCTCGAGTCTGGCCATCCCAGAAACCTGACCTGCTCTGTGCCCTGGGCCTGTGAGCAGGGGGCGCCGCCCATCTTCTCTTGGGTAGGGCCCTCTGTGTCCTCCCTGGGCCCCTACATCATCCACTCCTCGGTGCTCACCCTCACTCTGCGGCCCCAGGACCATGGCACCAACCTCACCTGCCAGGTGACCCTGCCTGGGGCCCATGTGACCAGGACAAAGACCGTCCACCTGAACATCTCATGTGAGAGCTGGGCTGGGAAACTGGGTCTCTGATGGGGCTGGTCCCTGAGGGAGCAGGGAGAGGGGTCAGACCCTGGACTCTGGGTGCTGGGTCCTGAAATCATGTGGGGGCTGGGCCAGGAGGATGCAGCCTCCATCCCTCTCCACCATGAGGCTCCTGGGACAGAGAGCTGATGTCCCCCAGCCTCCCACTGACAGGCCTGCATGTCTCCCTGCCCCAGACTCTCCACAGAACCTGACTGTAACTGTGTCCCGAGGAGCTGGCCCAGGTAGGGTGGGGCCTCGCTGGGGCTGGGGGGCAGGGCCTCTTCAGCTCAGGGCAGGGTTGGGTGCCCTCACCTTCGTTACAGAGCCCCTTATTGGGAAACCCACTGACTTCTCCCCAGTGAAGCCTCACGTCTGCCTTGAGCTCCTGTCCCCAGCCTCCCAGGATCCCTGGACTCTAGCACCTGCCCCTCACCCCACAGGGACAGGGTGACACTCTCACAGCAGAACTGGGCTTCCCAGGCCCTCTCCCAGCCTCCTCCTGGAACTGCCTACAGCCTCCTCTTCTTATTCCCCAACAGCTTTGATCTAAGTGCTTGTGGGAGGAGGCACAGTCCAGGGCACACGCAGAACATGCACAGCAGTCTGTCCCCAGTAGCACTCAGGGTCCTTGTTCTTGGTGGTGAGGGTGTCCCACTGCCCAGATGGACCCCGTTCTGTGGGTGTCCTCTACCAACCAGCACTGAGTCCATTCAGCCCACAGGAGTGTGCAGTGGATGATCCTGAGCCTATGTCCACAGCTGGGTGTGCACGTCAGTGAGCTCAGCTCCTGAGCACAAAATACAGCTCTGCCACATGTTCTGGTTCAAGAGCTTGAGTCAATATAGCTGAAGGAGGTACAGGAAAATGCATCTGTCACAGGAACATCAACTTGGCCATATTCCTGGGCCCATGTCAAGGGTGTGTTTTCCTGTGCTTCATTCAGTCCTTGAGTGTGTGTGTGTCCCCTCTCTGGACTCCAGTGTTCTCTTTCCTCTTTTCCCCACCACGACCTTGCTGTACCTCCCTGGTCCCCTCAGCACCTTTGTTTCTTCCTAAGCCTGGCCTCCCTGATGTCTGTCCATCCTGATGCTGGTCATGCCGGTTTATCATCTCCCCTGCTCACTGGATCTGCCTTAGCTCCCACCATCTGTCCCCGTAACAGTGTCCAGCAAGAGCCCACTTCCTCTATGGCTTGAATTTCTGTGTGTTTCCTCCATGGACAGTGACAGAGGAACAGGGGACCCTGGAAGAGAGGGCCTCCCAGGGCTGTGCTGTGGACTCTCCCCCAGAGCCATCCTCCCTCCTCTGCAGACCCCCACACCCTCAGGGCCAGGCTGCTGGGATCCGAGACTTGGCTGGCGCAGACCCCGCTCCCGACACGCAGCTCTGCCCCCTCCTGCCTCTGCACCTCTGGCCATCTCCAGTCCTCGGTGTTGCCTGGCCTACGACTCCCAGAATGCAACAGTCCTCAAGCAGCCTGAGGCTGGGGGATTCCCACCAACCCTGTAGTCCAGGCTTCCACTAGGCCTGAGGCTCCAAGGGCACTACTGGGCATCTCCTCTGTGCCTGCGCCAGGGTGTGAGGACTGTGGTATGGATGAGGCAGAGGGCTGTTGTTGGTGGATCACCTGGAGGGGAAATGGCTTTGTCCTGATTTCCTGGTTTTGTGGTCACTATAGGCTACAGGAATTATAGAACATATGATTTGCACCCTTTGAGGTGGGTGATAAAGCAGCCTAATTTTTTCTTAAGATGGGGAGTCATCACATCACTAAGGCATGAAAAGTTAACTTCAGCTTTACTATGAATCACTGCCATTTCTGAACTTGCTTGGAATGCCTGTCTGTGCCTTGACCTCACCCACGCCTGGTTTCCCTGACCAGATAGCAGCCCTCTCTGAAACTTTAGTGACGTCTCATAACTCTTGGCCTTCCCTGGCCAGAAAGGACCTCTCTGAAGCTCTAATGGCACCTTATGAATTCTGATGCTAGAATCCAATTTACTCCCTAAGTGCTTGACCATTAACCTACTGCCTGCCTCTGTGTTATGCTTGTCAAAATCCTGATATCTGTGAGTTTTGCAGACATCCCCCTTTTTTGTAACTTTCTGTGCTATAAAGCTGCGCCTCAGAGCTGTGGGCTGTCTTCTGTTCCCACGGTTTTTGGGAGAGACAGCCCTGGCTGGTCAGAATTACAGGATTGCTTTAATTTGATGTCAATTGGAGTTGGTGGCCTTTCTTTGCATCGTGGTTTAACAGTGGGGTTGTGGGGAGGGAGTGAAGCGAGGATGTGGAGGGTGGGTGGGTGCAGAGGCTTGGGACTTGTACTGGGCAGAACGCACATGCGCGGGGCAGAGTCTCAGAGGATGAGGATGTAGTGGGTCTGTGTTGGCCCTGGGGGTGGTAGTGGTGTGTGTGCACAGGTGAGTGTGGGAGAGAGCTGTGATGGTGGGTGCAGCTGAGGTCGATGGTGGGTGCACTTGAGGTCTGCCGTGCAGTGAGACGACTACCCTCTGCTTTACCATGGACCTGGGGTGGAGCTCAGGGCGGAGGACAGTGGGTGATACAGGCCTTGATGGGATCCCCAGATGCTAGAGACCCAAAACTGAGGGTCCCAAAGGCTTCCCTGGCCCCCCTTTCTCGAATCTCCGTCAGAACCAGAGTCTTCCCTCAGAGTTCCCAGATGGATGAGTGTCTCTCCCTGTGAGGACCCTGGCAGGGCTCCCCAGTGCCATCATGATAAAGCCACCTTCCTCAGACTGTACTGGAGCCCTGCCCACCTCCACCTCAACATGCCTTGCTCTCTATAGGGTCATTGAAGCAACTGATGCCTGGTAGAGTGGGCAGTGGTCTGGTCCATCCCTGCCAGGTCTCCGTCTTTCTGTGGCCTGGGGACTTTGGTCCATGCAATGTCATCCTACTTGTCTGAGGGTGGCCTCTGCACTGGCCCTGAGGGAGGAACTTGGGGATGCAGAAATGTAAAGGTATAGTGAGTCTCAAAAGAGAAGCGTCCATGAGCCACTGGCCAAACAATCCCTCCTGAGCCACCAACTCAGGTCCTCAGCCCCTGCCCTGTCTGCAAAGATGGACTCGAGGGCAATGCCCAAGGGCCAGAGAAACAGCCCTGATCCCCTCTAATACAGTCCCTAACTACTGTCCCTGTGTAAATATGGACACCCCAGACCAAGGTGTTGCTGTTTCCCCCTGGAGATGGCCCATGCTCCCCCTTGAACGTGAATTCTTTTCTTAATTCCAGAAGCTTCTCACCCTCAAGATGGCCTGCATTCAGTCTTGAACGTGTGTCTGCTGTCATTAATAAATCAGTGCCTCTGACTGGTCCTCCACCCAGCAGCTTCAGGACCTGACTCCTTTCCCCAACCTCGAGAGTCATCCTGGGGGGAACTCCTTCCCTTGTCTTCAAATGACTAGAGCATCCGTTGGATCATGGCCTGTGAGAGACCTTATGCTGTAGGACATGACTACGCTGCACTCTGATTTCAGACCCAGAGAAACCATGAGATTTGAAATATGTTTAAGATCCATAGAGTCTTGTGGCATTTGTTTGGCAGAGTAGATAATAAGGTGGTCATAGAGCAAGCACTGATGATTTTGAGCTTTTTCCACATGCAGAGAAATGCTTGGGACACTCCCAGGAGTCTTCTTAGTTTTTCAGATGTGTCCAAGTTCTCCTGTCATTGGAAGTTGTCCCTGGTGGCCCCAGGAGAATCCTTTACTCTTGACTCAAGATTCAAGACCACAGTAGTTAAGTGTGTCTGTGAAAGGAGTCTAGTGCATGGGTCCCAGACATGTTGAAGGCCTGGGCTAGCTCTGGTTTTATTATGGGGAGTGGGAGTGGGGAGAAGATGGGAGGGTCCTGAACCCAAAGGGGGGAGTTGGGGGGCCACAGATGGTTCACTCCTAATCTTATCCTCTCTGAGAATCCAGAAGTTATAGCGCTGAGGACCTGAGACTGGCCACTCTGAAGATTACAGCCTGATTCCTCCTCATGATCAGGTCACTCCCCTCCCCTCAGTCCTGACCCACACATCATCCATGGGCTGTGGTCTTCAGAGTGTGGCCACCCCAGAAATCAGACCTGCAGAATGCCAGAGCCCTCCAGAGGGTGACCTCCTCCATTTCCATGGACACCAGTCTCCCTTATATCCTGCCCCCAAGGAGTCCATGTGGCCCAGTGTCCATCCCTCTGCAACCTTGGAGTCCTTGGGTTCTTCATTAGGTGAAATCCCCAGAGTCAGTGTGGCCAGGAGAACTGTCTTATCCCACATTGCTTCTCTCTGCAGAGGAAATGGGATGGCGGGTGGTGTTGGTGGTCAGAGCTGTGGGTGACTTATGTCTGGATTCTGGTAACTATTGGGGAGCTGGTGGCACATCAGTCACCAATTCCTTCCTCAGATCCATGCTTCTTGAGTCCACACTGGCCCTCCTGCACTAGAACTTTCTTCTCTAGACGCTTCACAGAGACTGGCTAATGGCATATGCTGGTGAGAGGGCAATGGTAGGGCATGGCATGCCACCAAACTAAGAGCAGAGTTGGGACTGTCACTGAGTGAGTGACAGTGCCCAGTGTGCAGAGAGGCCAATGCTGGGCACCAGTGTATGCAAAAGAACTTGATGGCAGATGAGGAGGAGATGGAGGAGAGCTCAAAGCTCCCCATCTGGCCAGTCGTGGAGGGATTTAAATGACCCAGTGGATGGGGAAATAGGCTGGTTGTAACCTGGAGTGTGGATGGCAGAGCGCACGTCTAGTGGCTGGTCCAGGTGCCACCTGTGGGTATGCTACAACTGAGGGATTTGCAGTCTCTCTCATCAGGTCTGGGCTCTGGCTGTTGGTGGCCCCCCAGCTTTTAATCCAGGGCTGTGAGGCCCTGCTCCTGGGAGACCTTGGTCCTCTTGTGCCATCAAGGTATCTTTAGGCCATCCTAGGTGCTGCGCCTCCACCCTGAGGAAGCCTGAACAGTGAGACTCTGAGCAGGCACGGACTTTGGCACTTTATGTCTCCGTATCAGGACCTCTGGGGACTGAGAACAGAGATGAGACAGCTCCTCTAATCCTCCAGCTGCTGCCCACTCCTTCCTTGGAAGCCCTGTCTAAAGGCTCTTGTCCACCTCTGGCCTTGTCCTGCTTCTCCCCCCAGGAGCCTTCTCTGAGTCTCCACACCTGCCCGACCTCCCTTCTCCCTCATGGCCCCTGGTGGCTCTCACTCCTTTCTGTCCTGTCCCATCTGCAGGGAGCCTCAGAGGAGCTCCTTTTCCCTCTTGGTGATGGACCTGCCACCACTCCCCAGTGACGACCCTAGGAGTCCCTGGGGTCTCTCTCACCCACCACACTCCTCTACACGAGTCTTGCGAATGTCCCTTCCTGAAGGTGACTCAGTTCCTCTGCCAACATCCCTGTGGCCTCAACTCCTGGTCGGTTGTATTCACTTCCTCTTCTTCTCAGCTTCACGCTGATCTCCTCCTCAGCCCCGTCTCCCCGTCTCTCCCACATGGGTCTTTCATATCGTCCCTTTGGGGTTCTTTAAGAAGGGCCCCATCCCTCCCTTGCTGTCACCCTATGCAAGTCTTTAGCCTGACACTTGAGCCCTGCTCAGCCTAGTTCCCTCCTCTTCCTTCAGTGTCACCGTGCCTGGGTACCTCTGGGGTCATTAGTAAGTTCTCTGCCTTGCATGATCCATTTGTGAACACTGTCATGTGCAGCCTGGCCCTGGAGGGGACAAACACTTAACAGCCCCTCTCCTTTATCTGCCTGTTGCCACCTCAGCCATCCAGTCCTCACTGTCCATTTCCAGGACAAGTCTCTGCCCAATATTTGATGCTGGATGAAGATGTTTTTATCTAGTTTCCACAGCAAGGGTCGTGCTGGATACATCCTCGCAATAAGTGCTTTTGAGATTTGGAAAAATGATGCTACTGTTTACAGAAACTTCTCATCTCAGGTCTTTGTTCTGACCACAGCATTTTCCTGTCCGCCTTTCTGTCTTTAGTGACAGTTTAGGTGCCCCCTGTTTTGTCCTGCCAGATGGTGAGTATACAGGGATCAGGTATTTGGTGGCTCTCAGGGTGACTAGGTAAGTTTTACTGTTAGAACAAGCTCAGAGAAACTTCTGGCTCAGTGAGATCTCCCGGGAAGCAAAGCAGACCAGCTAGAGAACCTAGTGGTTTCTGGGAAGCAGGATGAGCCTGCTCCATGTCCTGGGGAGACATTGTCTCATCCCCAGGGTTCTCCCTGCAGGCACAGCCTGAGAACGTGGGTAGAGAAATCAGTGCCTCAGGTTTTGGGGGTGCCACCAAGATGAGCCCAACACAGAGACTCCCGGGGGACCACCCTCCCCAGCAGGTTGCCCCCCCTTCTTTAAGGTGTGGGCAAGCTCAAAGGTCTTCCTTTCCCAGGAAGGACTCAAGACTGTCACCATGATCAACGTTTTAGCACCTAAATCTAGAGCATTTAGCTTTTCCCAGAGGAGAACATAGTAAGGGGGAACCCACACTCTGACCCACAGCTCTGATTTCTCTGCTCTTTCTTTGAGGAAGTTCAGAGGTGGTGATGGGAAGGCAGTGACACTGGAGGAAAGTCAGTCCTTTTTGGCACAAATCCATTGTCCTAACCTTTAACAGAAACCAGCTTTGGTTACTTTCCCCAACTCTTCCCTGGGCCTCTGGGGACATGAGCTCCAGGAAGGTGGCGTTCTAGTGTCATCTTTGCTCAGGTGGGAGATGGGCTGATGGATGCTGTTGAGGAGAAAATGATCGGGGGGTGTACTGACAAGGTCTAATGGAGGTTTGAGGTGCGCTAATATTTGTTCTAGAAAGTCCTCCCGTTGCCAAGTGAGAAAGACCTGGAAAATGTCATGCAGAAGTCATGAGGTCATCGCACGTTACTAAGGAGTTGGTGGAGATCATGAATTCCCAGCCTCCCTTGAGAGGTCAGTCATGTGCCATACACTTCTTCAAAACCAGGAGGACACGAGGAAAGCTGGATAATTACCAAGAAAGAGAAAATAGAAGACACAGACCACATGCCATGAGGCTCCAGATGACAGAGAGAAGAAATGCCCAGACTGTGAAGACATAAGTGCGCCAGGATGACCAGGGCTGCTGGGTCTGGGGAGCAGAACCAGCTCTGATGGTGTCATAGACTGTACCTGTAGGAGGGCTGACACAGAGCACAGCCGACACTCAGGAAAGGGGAAGTCATCTGGTCTCTCCTGGATCCACTGAAACTGTTGAATTAGCATAAACTGCACCAGCAAAGTCTGGTGAGAAAGCACCTTTTAAAGAATCCTGATGGAAGACGGTCCTAAGGAAGAGTGACCCCACTTCTTGGTATTATGATGATCAATCTCTGGAATAGATGGCCCCTCACCCACGAGTCCTTGTCACTCAGTTGTCCCCATCTGTGCCCATGGCCCATCTCCCTGGGATCCTTCTCTCTTCAGGTTTGGGATTTTCAATCTTAGGCCCAATGGGGTTTCCTGGAGACTCAGTGTTCCTAAAAGAGCAGGGACAAGAGGAGAGTCCACGATGGACCAGGAAGGGGATGGCAGTTTTCCAGATCCAGGTCTGCTTGTTCCCAGATCCTTCCAGAAAGACAAGCCAGAACTTCCCGCCCACTCCCCTGGTCTGAGCTGGGTCCCCTCCCGTGGGCCCTGACTCCTCTTCAGACCTGGGTGGGTTTTAAGCCCATGCCCCACCAACACTGCTCAGCATCGTGGACAGCACCTCCCATGGCCTGGGACCCCCCAGGTCCCTGTCTTGGGAGGACAGTTTCACTGTGTGCTGAGTCACCTCCATGTGCCTCCCAGACAGACGGGGTCAGGGTCAGGTTGGAAGGAGAAGGTGGACCACAGGTCAGAAAGAGCAGGGCGCTGGCAGCCATTTCCAGGTCCTTGCTCTGTACCTGGGAAAGTGACATCGAGCACCATGCACGCTGTGTTCTGGGGCCAGGTGAGTGGAGGAACTGTCCAGCTGGATGTCTCATAGGAGAGGGGCCAGGGCTCCAGGACCCTGAGAGCAACGGGGACCCCAGGGAGAGTTCAGGTTTGGGACACTGAGTGCCTGGTTCCTGGGGACAGACGTCGGAGAGGGACCCCAGACTCCACCTTCTGTGCTGACTCTGGCTGTAGACTGAGGGGGCCAGCATCCATGGCTGCACCCCCACCCTGAGCAGGAACTTTCATCTCATCCCAGACCTGCTTTCCCCCGGCACCACCGCCTTCAGTGACTTTCGAAGTATGAAGAAAAGGGTGGGTCTCCGCCACCCCATGGCAGGGCCAGGAGACCAAGCTCACGTGTGAAAAGGCTGGGGTCAGAGATGGGAAGTCCTTGTTCCCCTGCAGTCAGGTGCCTGTCCCACGACACCTTGATCATCCCGTGATCAACTCAGGAGCTCTGCTGAAGTCCTCTCAGGTGTCACACATTGAGCTTGGGGAAGCCTGGAGGGGTGCTGCAGAGCAGGGACCTCAGCACCCAGTGCTCTGAGGAGAGATGCTGGTGGGAATGCCAGGGGACTGTCCTCTGCCACCTGAACGTTCCCTTGGTAACACTGTACTGTACTTACTCCACCCTGAGGCTCTGTTGCATTCTAGATTTGTTGTCCCCCCATAAATCTGTGGCTTTACTGGTCTGCCTCTGTGTTACCTACAGTGGGCACAGCCACCCCAGGGTTCTCAGGTTACAAATGTGAATGGGGGTCATGGGATGTTGGGGGACAGCAATCCCTTCCATGACAATATCTGGTATCATGCAGACCGGCTCCTAGTTGCTTTGTATCTCTATGTCATGTGCTGTGACTAAAATGTGTCCCCTAAAGTCCACAAGGGGAAATGTGGTCCCAAAGCCACAGAAGGAGGGACCTTTGGGAGTTGAGTAGGATTAGATGAGTTCATGGGGGTGGGGACCCCTGATGGCATTCGTGGCTTTGTCAGAAGAGACCTGGGCCAGCGTGCTTGCCCCACCCCACCCTGTGGTGCCTCTGCCATGTTATGACACAGCAGGGAGCCCCCCCAGGGGAGAAGATGGGGCTCCATGCTCTTCATCTGGAGCCTCCAGAGTCATGAGGCAAATGAACTTCTGCTCTTTATAAATCACCAGACTCAGCTGCTTCTTTATAGTATCAGAGAACAGCCTGACTCTGTAGTGTCTGCCTGGTTCTCTCTGCCCCCTCCCCTCTATCGCTCTCTCTCTCTCTCCCTCTCTCTCTCTCTCTCTCTCTCTCTCTCTCTCACACACACACACACACACACACACACACTCACACACACATACACCCACACAAACCTACCTAGGCACTGGGCATTCCGAGTACTGAGATGGGCCTCATCCTGCCCTCTTTCCTGGGAGGATGGGGCACCTGTGAATAGGACCTAGTGGTCAGGTCAGAGGTCCTAGGTCACTGTCTTGGTAAAAGTGAAATATCAGGGATGACATTTTCCCTGGTTGTTTGCATGTTGCTGCCCATTTCAGTCTCGGCCACTTGGGTCCACCTGGGCCACCAACCCTTGGCCCAACACTCAGTGATCCCTGCTCCCAGTGGCTGTCCCCAGGACCCTCCCTCTGGCCTGGAAGTTAGGAGCTATTGCATCACACCAGTGAGATGACCAACAGATCATGATGACCTGTGACCCATCCCTGTAATAGCCCAGGGTTCCTGACCCTCCCAGCCCTGTGGCTGCTTCTCCTTCCACCTGGTCCTGGGTCCACTTTAGCCTGGAGCATGTGGAGCAAAGGATTCTGGGAATGCAGTTCTGGCCTGGCCAGGCTGACCGAGTGGAGACCTCCAGAGGCGTCTTCACACAGGGCTCCTCGTGGCCAGCTAAGAGCAGCCCTCTCAGATCAGTGAGCAAGAAGAGCAGTCCAGCTGCAGTCCAACCTTCTCCCTCAGCTGTGCCCCGTGGCCTGCTGTTCCAGGCAGGTACTGCTGCCCATCAACCCTAGGACTCATTGGATTGTACCTCCCCTGCTGTGAGTGGGTGGGGCCCCGGCTGGGCACTGTGTCTGGTGGTTGGCCCTGGGCTCTCTCAGGCAGCTGCACTGAGATGGTGGCCTCTGTCACGGTGGGGCATGTGACATCTTGGTGCTCCTCCACGTGGGTCTCTGTCCAGCAGAGGGCCTAGGATGCCCAGGTGCCCAGAGATCCATGGGGTGGGGTGGAGGCTGCCTGACCTCCTCAGTCTCAGAACTTCTCAGCCTCCATGTTCTATGGGCCAGAGAAGCCATGGGCTCCATTCACCCCAAGAGGAGGGGCTGTGGGAATGGGAGTAACCCTCTAGTGACCCGAGGAACCCCTTGTTCTCTGGGTGGTGTCTGGGTTGTGTCTGGAGACTGTTTCTCACAGCTGATCACCCACCTGCACACCAGCTGCCCTGTCCCCCTGCCAAGGACAATCACCCCTCTCAGGGGTGTAGGGAGGGTGAAATGGGGACAGAGCCAGCAGCCCGGTGTGGTCCATAGGGCATTCCTGAGGGTGGACAGGACAGAAGCAGAGATCTGTCCCCCTCCTGAGTGTCCCCTTCCAGATGGACCTGGGCACTCCCTGGCACACCTGACATGCTGACCCCCTGACTACAGACTCTTGGTAGGCTCCTCCACAGAGCTGTGTGCATCTCCGGGGTCAGAACCCACTCTCATAGCATCATGGACAGCACCCCAAGGCCTCCCATCCCCAAGCCACAGCCAGTCCTGAGCAGAGGCAGCGCCCACTCTGAGCAGCGCCCTTTTCCCTTCTGGGCAGAGTGGGAGTGGACAAAGACAGAGCACAGACTCACTCCTGGCTGAGGACTTCAGCAGAGGGGGCTTCAGAAGTGTTGGGAATTCAGCCAGGAATGGCCTTTGTCTCAGCATCCCCTGGGTAACCCATGTCCCTCAGGTCTGCCCGACGTCCCCACCATGTCCCTCTGCCTGTTTCCCCTGAGAGTTCACCTTCTTCTCCAGAAGAGCAAGATCCCCCTCACCCCTACCTGGGCCTGCCCATCTCAGCCACCTGCCCTTTAGCACTGGCATAGTCTGGAGACTTGTGTGTCCCCAACCAGACGTTGCTGTCCCTCAAGGAAACCACTGAATCTGTTCTCTTCACCCCTTAGCTGCAGACCTCAGGGCCCAGTGTGAATGGACACCACCTGGCTGTGGCATGAATGCAGCTTCTCCTTGTCCCCTGGAAAGACTTGAAAGTTCTTCCCTCCCCATCTGATGGGACTTCTCCTCCCCCATCCCAGTCAGCCCTGGTGGACAACGTTTGAGGAGGTGGCTCCCCCAGACAAGAGGCAAGAGAGGGGAACCACTCTCTTTCTGAGTCCTTGGGCTGTCGGGGAGATGCCATTAACTGGGGGCTTGTGAACAGCAGAGATTGCTCCTCGCAGTTCTGGAGGCTGGAAGCCCACACCCCAGGGGCTGGCAGATCCCATGTCTGGGGAGGCCAGTGTCCTCCTCGACCCTGCCTCCTCCTTGTGTCCTTCTGTGGTGGAAGGGCAAAGGAGCTTCCTTGGGTCCCTTCTGTAAGGACACTAATCTCATTCCTCAGGGCTCTGCCCCCAGGACCAATCACTTCCCAAAGTCCCCACCTCCTGTGACCCTCCCCTTAGCAGTTAGGATTTCAACATGTGAATTTTGGAGGGACACAGCATTCAGCACACAGCACTCACCATTCTGACCTGGGTGTCTTCTTCTGAAATTGGGGAAGTGGAACAGAGGGCTTCTCCAGCTCTCTCAGAAGTTCCTCTCTTACATGCAGATTCTCTGTGGCTTCCCCAGGTCTCTCCTTCCCATTCTTCTGTTTTTCTTTGGAAATTGGAGACTATGGAAAACAGAGGGTCCTGACCAGCCCTTCTGCCCACTGGGCTCTGCAGTTGCTCCTGCTGGGAAGGTGTCTGGGCAGCGGGGGGCCTAGGAGGGCTGCAGGTGGGACTGCAGCTGGCAATGCAGGGGGTGGGATTGGGCCTATGTGTGGAACCCCACCCCTCCCCCCCAGCCATCGCAGGGGACGACCCCACCCCAGGTTTGGGAGCTGGTTCTGGGGATACCATGGAATGGACAGATCCATGGGGCTGAGTGGACAAACACAGCCAAACTTTCTGTTTGCACAGAGTCTCAGAGGAAGCCATGGTGTTGGAGGTGGTGAGCTCAGATGGAGAACTGCAGAGGAAGGCCAGGGCTGCCCGAGGGGAGCAGGGGTGGCCATGGGGAGCAGGACAACGGTGGCCCTGGGTGCTCTGGTGGCCTGTCCTGGAGGACACTCATTTGGCCCTAATACATGGAGTTTTTTTTTTTTTTTTTTTTTTTTTTTTTTTAGCTGTCGATGGACACACAATATCTTAATTTATTTTCATGTGGTGCTGAGGATCACACCCAGTGCCTCACACATGCGAGGCAAGCACTTTACCACTGGGCTACAGCCCCAGCCCCACGTGGAAATGTCATTTACCCACATGACACATCTTTCCACCTCCCCCAGAAAAAAGTTTCAAGGAAAACCCACACAAGTCACAGGGCTCCATCTCCCAGGACCCCCACGACCTGCCCCAGCTGCAAATCACAATACTCAGGCACATGCTGCTGCTCACATGAAATCCTGGCCTCCCCCAAGTGATCCGTCCACACTTGCATTTCGTGCTCTATTCCTTCTCTTCCCTGGAACTCCTGGTGGTAGATCCAACAAGCTCTGGAGGCCCCAGGTCCACATGCTCTGGAGTAACCGGGCAGCAGAGAGCATGGTGGTGAAGGAGTCCATCCTGGTGGCTGGTGATTGAGGGAGACGTTTTGCACCTTTTAAAATCTGCCTCTTCTCTTCAAACTGTCTTCCTGGCCAGTCCCTCCTCATAAGGTCTAAGCCTGGGTTCTCTGTCCCTCAGGTCACCTGCTAGCCGGGTCCCTCTGCGTCCTTGGTGTTTTACGATAGAGAACTCAGCCCTGTGTCTCCTCTGTCCCCAGCCTCCCACTGACAGGTCTGTGTGTCTCCCTGCCCCAGAGTCTCCACAGAACCTGACTGTAACTGTGTCCCAAGGAGCTAGCCCAGGTAGGGAGGTGCCTCTCTGAGGCTGGGGGGGGCAGGGCCTCTTCAGCTCAGGGCAGGGCTGGGTCCCTTCAGCCTGGTGACAGAACCCCTTACTGGAGAACCCATTGACCCCTCCCCACCAAAGCCTCAAGTTTGCCTGGATGTCCTATGCCCTCCCCCCCCCAGGCTCCCTGGGATTCCAGTGCCTGCTCCTCATCCCCACAGGGACAGGGTGATACTCTCACAGCAAAATTGGGCTCCGAAGCCCCCTCCCAGCCTCCTCCTGGACCCACCTCGAGCCTTCTCTTCTTATTCCCCAACAGCTTTGATCTAAGTGTTTGTGGGAGGAGGCACAGTCCAGGGAACACGCAGAACACGCACAGCAGTCTGTCCCCAGAGCTTAGGTCACTCCCAGAAGTATGCAATGTCTATGTAAGCTGAGCCTTGAATTGTCCACCTGAGGACTGAGAGGTCAGTAGCACTCAGGGTCCTTGTTTCTGGTGGTGTTTCATGGCACTGATGGACCCTGTTCTGTGAATGGCTTCCACCAACTGACCGTCCTGGCTCTGAGTCCATTCAGCCCACAGGAGTGAGCAGTGGATGGTCCTACCTGAGCCTCCGTCCACAGCTGGGTGTGCACTCAGTGAGCTCAGCTCCTGAATGCAGAGGCACCTGGGTCCCATGCTCTTCTCAGTCTGGGGCATGACCTTAAAGAACGTATTACTCTGAGCAAAGGTTTCCTGTTCCTTGGGAATAACCTGCGGATGGAGCTACCAAGGCTCTTGTCACTGTCCCTGTGTCTGGATGAACAGCCCCTCCCACAGCTCCAGACACTCTGAATTCCCACCAGCATTGTCCACGTGTCCTGAATTCTCCACACTCTCACCAACACTGGGGTTTTCCTTTGTGCAAACTGTGCTCTGCTGTGGGTGTGAAGGGGACACTCACTGCAGCTTTGACTGTCATGAAGGTCCCCGTGGAGGGAGATGGGAACATTTTCCTGTACGTGTGGTCATTTGTAGGTCCCTTCAGAGGGGGTGTTTTCAAATCCCGGGATTCTGCTTTAGCCTGGGTGTGTGGGCCCTTAGTCACTGGAGCCCTAGGAGGGTTTTCCACACACTGGACAGTGACCCGCCCACCCGCAACCCTGTGACTGGCCACTCTGTGCTCCAGTTCTGTGTGTTGTCTGTTAATTTTCTTGATGGTGTCGATGGATTAGCAAAAGACTTCATTGTGACAATGAGAAACTCATGCTCTCCCTGTCCAGCTGCTGGGCAGTCAGGGCCTCAGGGGAGGCTGGGCCGATGGACCTCGACACTTGAGGATGGAGGAGCCATGTCCATGGCCTCAGGTGAGAAGAGGGACTCGGCTTGTGGATTAGCAGGTGACTCTGGCCTCGTCCACTTTTCGGCAGAGAGGTCAGGGCCCATGGCCCAGGTGGTCCTGGTGGCCATCGGGGAGGTGGCTGTCAAGATCCTGCTCCTTGGCCTCTGCCTCATCTTGCTCAGGTCAGCGCTGCCCAGGGGTGGAGAGGTGGTGTGGGCAGGGCAGGCTTCTGGCACTGAATCCCAGAGTCCAGCAAAGGGGACTCAAAGTGGCCAAGAGCACTGGTGCCTGGCAGGGGCTAGTGGGTGCTGAGGACAAACGCTGTCTGTCCCCAGTTCTGGCCCAATGTGAGGGGAAGTGGGTCTCTCAAGGAGGTCTTCAGGCCAGGCCTTATCTGTCTCCCTCAGTCACCTCCAGCCCCTGACAGGGCACAGGACAGGGGACCACTGCCCACTGTACCCAAGCTGCCCCCCTGAAGGCCCTGGTCTCTTCCCTCAGAGTGAGGTCCTGCAGGAAGAGGGCTGAAAGATCAGCTACGGGTGTGGAACATATAAATGCTGTCACCAGTTAGTCTCAGCTCAGTAAAGAAGATCTCAGCATCCCACATGCCCAGGGACCCCTCCTCCATCATGTCCCCAGGCCAGCTCCCCATGGGCACAGTTGAGCTGCCTGTCCCCATCCTGAAGGCCACCCTTCCTGCTGGGGTCTTGTGGGTCCCTGGCTCAGGGACCCTTTCTACAGCAGAGCCAGCTTGGTCCCCACCTGGACCTCACTGTACCTCCCTGGTCCCCTCAGTCACCACCTGGCGTTTCTTTCCTCCTAAGCCTGGCCTCCCTGATGTCTGTCTACTCTGACCCTGGTCTCCCTGCTCACTGGATCTGCCTCAGCTCCTGCCATCTGTCCCCAGCACCAGCCTCCAGCATGAGTCCACTTCCTCCACTGCTTGCCCAGCTGCGTGTCCCCTCCATGGACGGTGACAGGGGAACAGGGGAGCCTGTTGGAGAAGGCCTCCCAGGGCCATGCTGTGGACTCTCCCCCAGAGACGTCCTCCCTCCTCTGCAGACCCCCACACCCTCATGGCCAGGCTGCTGGGGTCCGAGACTTGGCAGGCGCAGACCCTGCTCCTGACACGGAGCTCCACCCCCTCCTGCCTCTGCACGTCTTGGTCCTCCTTCAGGTCCAGGCATGTGTGTGTGTGTGTGTGTGTGTGTGTATGTGTGTGTGTGTTTGTGTTTGGGTGTGTGTGTGTATATCACCTCTTCACATACAAATACCCGCTGGTGGACCCACAGGCTGGCTCCCTGCCTTGGCTCTTGTGGACAGTGCAGCAATGGACATGGGCTGTAGGCGTCTCTCTGACAAGCTCATTTCTTGCGGTGGCCATTGACCCCCACAGTGGGCCTGATGGATACTGGGCGGTTCCTTCTCTCAGGGTGGGGGCTGTGCTCTTCCATAGGGCCGCTCTGCTGATGGACACCCCACAGACACTGGGCATGGGCTTCTTTCCTACATGTCTTGCTGATACTCATTTTTTTAACTGTCCTAGCAGGGGTGTGGGGACATCTACTGTTGTTTTGACTTGCATATTCCTTATGATTAGTGACATGGTGTGTTTTAAGATACATCTGTTGTCCCCATGAATCTTCTTCGATGAAATATCTATTCAGGTCTTTGTCCATTTTTAATAGGTTGTTTCTTGTGGTGAACTTTGTGTTTCTTGTGTATTTTGGATGTCTGATCCAGTTGTATCTATTGAAAACATGCGACCCTCTCCCTTCTCTCCCTGTCTTTAGTCTGTTTACTTTCTTGATTATGCAGAAACTCTTCATGTTCCTGCAATCCATCTATCTTCTTTAGTTTTTTTAACCTGTGCTTTTGGGGTTTCCCAAGAAATGACACCACTGCAAGGCCAAGGTCTTGGAGCTGTCCCTGTGAATCCTCCAGCAGTGTTTACACCTCTGGGTCTCTCATTCAGGGGAGAGGAAACCTTACACATCAGAGGACATCCTAGGGCAACTAAGTGTCCTGTGTGCAGAGCATATCAAGGGGGGATCCTCCAGTCTGGGTACAGCTCAGTGGTGGAGAGCTTGCCCAGTGTGTGGGGCACTGGGTTCATTCCTCAAAGAAGGACCCTCAAAACCAAGCTATCTGCAAACAACATTGGAGATAGAGGGTCCCCACCAGATCAAAAATCCGTCACTCCATAAGGAATAAACACATTGCTGTGTCAAACACTGGGGAAAGGATTTAGAGACATTTTTTCAAGGATGTACAAATGGTGGCTAATCACATGACCACACACCAGCAGGACTTGTCACCAGGGAAGTGCAACCCCAAGCCTGCACGTCACCCTTCACATTGCACCTGTTAAATGTGTGCCGTAAAGACACCAGGAGACAACTTTATACCCATCATGAGGTTCCTATTTTAAAATGGGCAATGCCAGTGAGGAAGAGGATGCGGGGGCTGGAGGCTTGTGCTCTGTGCTGAGAAGGAGAAAGGGGACGGCCGCTGTGGAGGGCAATGCCATGGTTCTTCAAAAGACCAGGAACAGCTGATCTGGTCACCAGAGGTTCCACTGTGACCATCCCCCAGGGAACCCACACAGACCTGGGAGGCAACGCGTCCACCCCAGGGTCACTGTGGCAGCATTCACTGTAGCTAAGGGGAAGTGGCCACCTGTCCCTCAGCAGCTGCTGGGAACAACCCAGCCTGCCCTAACCTGCAGGGGAGGAGGACCCAGCAGGAGCCTCAGCAGGGTGCCCCCTGAGCACAGGAGGTCAGGCACAGGGGACAGCACCATCTCCACTGAGGGGGCCCCGGAGAAGGAGAGTTCACATGGGATTGGGGTCTCCATGGTGGGGCCCCAGGAAGAGGCCTCCACTGGGCACAGAGAATCTAGGGCCAGTCAGTGAGGAGAAGCTGCTCAGCAGCCTTGGCCTGTGGGGCTGGAGACTGCAGCCAGGGGTGGTGCGTGGCCTGCTCCAGGGGAATACAGCGACCAGAGGGGGAGGACCGTGGACTGCAGTCGACCAAGTTCTGCTGTGCGTCCCCAGGAACAGGGCCTGAACCCCACGTTCTCCTGCTCCAACAGAGCCCCAATGAGAGGACAGTGAATCAGTAGAAAAGCCCAGTGGGTGGGGGAGGGGACAGGTGGAGGACAGAGGGAGGGGACACAGCACTGGGACTCAATGGAGCCAGTCACCTTCCCTGCCCAGATGAAGGTGTCCCAGTGACCCTGCTCTCAGACACAACTGTAACGCACTCAGGAAACCTTCACAAAGGAACAAGGAGGGTTAACATGATAGAGGTTTGGGGACACCCTGGTGGCCCCAAATGCTGAAGAGGACCTGCAGCCACCAGAGCTTCCCAAGACTGCCAGCGGGACAAGGACTGGTACCGCCCCGTTGGGAGGAGTTGGGAGATGTCATCTAAATGGGAACCTACACTCTTGCCAGGGATTCAGCCAACCTCTCCCAAATCTTTACCAAGTGACATGGGGACTCTCCTCCACACAATAAGTGGCTTGTCCTTGTGTTTCTATATTTAGAGCAGCTTTCTGTCACTGTCACCAGGCCTGACAACAACCCCACCGTCACCTGGTGAATGTGTGAGAGGTGTCCAAAGAAGCCATGTGTGCGGGTCCGTCATGAAAGGAGCTCCTGGGGACACAGCCAACCCACGATGACCCTGGAATATGTGGAGCCAGGAGAGTGGAGCAGACCTGAGCCCCTGCTGGGGGAGGGGAACCCGCGAGCTGAGCACTGCATCTTGTCCTCGTGGGCCACTAGGCTGTCTGGAAACCTGACGTCCCTGAGGGCCACTTCAGTGAGAGGCAGACTAATGTGGAAATGCCAATATGTGTCACAGGAAGTCCCCAAATGGCCCCAGTGCTTGCCCAGCAGTTAGCACTCTTGGGAGAGAGGCCCCTCAACTTTGTTTGAGGACACTGCCCCCTATGTGTGCCTCCTAAGGACACCGTGTTGCCCCTGTTCTAGAGGGTCACTGACCTGGTGTCTGCACTGGACACTGGGAACAGCTCTGTGCCCTATTGTACCCCACCCTCATGCTACCAAGGCAGGTGGCCAACTCCCCAGCACCTGCAGCTCTGGGGCAGGCAGCTGAGCCCTGAGCTCCTGCGTGGGCCGCCCCAGGTGGGGACCAGGTGGCAGCCTCTTGTGGCCTCACCAGCAGTGCAGGGAGCGCCTGGTGGTTGGCACAGAGTGTCTGGCTGGCTGTGTCCCTCTGCCTTTCTTGTGCTCAGACGAGGCCCTACAGAGTCCCTCCTGCAGGACTGACCACTCCACAGAATGAGAGGAGTCGGGCCCCAGGTCCAGGCAGGAGTTGGCCAGCTCCTGGTGTGAACAGTACACACAGAAAAGCCCTAAGGGTATGAGGACTCAGAACCCCGCCAGTGTTACACGCTTCCAGTGTCCCTAAGGCCCTGCTCCCAACTCAGTGTTTCAGGGAAGCACCCAAGACGGGGGCAGAGCCTTGTCTCCTCTCTCCTCTGCCCCTCTCTGGCAGGCCTCTGGGTCTCTGGCTGTGGGGTGTCCCTCCTCAGCACAGAGCAGATGGACTGCAGTGGTGAGTGGGTCTGAGGTTCCTCTTCTGAGAACCGCCCAGGTCTCGCCCCTCCCCAGCTTCCATGGGTCCCACAGCTTCCCCTCCGCAGGCTCTCACTGCTCTGCTCAGTCCCAGGAGCCCAGGACCCTCTGCCTCCCGATGCTGTGGCTGCTGCTGCTGCTGTCCCTGCTGTGGGCAGTGGAGGGGACCTGTGCAGAGGGGCCGAGGAGGGTGCTCCCTAATGACCCTCGGCTTCTTCTGGGGCGCTCCCATAAGTATCCAAAACACAGCGTGGATGTGCCCGAGTCTGTGACGGTGCAGGAGGGTCTGTGTGTCCTGGTGCCCTGCACCTTCTCCTACCACGGCTCAGAGACTGGCAACGTCGCTGTTTCCTGGTTCCGTGAAGGGACCAATACAAACCATGGCTCTGCATGGCCACCACCAACTCTACTCAGAAAGTGAGTAACGAGACCCAGGGCCGGTTTCATTTCCTCAGGGACCCAGGAACCAATATCTGCTCCCTGAGCATCAGAGACACCAAGAGCAGTGACAATGGCTCCTACTTCTTCAGGATGGAGAAAAGAGAGTTTAAGTGGAATTACTGTGACAACAAGGTCTCAGTGCATGTGACAGGTAAGACTCCAGCTCCAGGAAGCCTCAGGGAGGTCACAGGAGAGGGCTGGGTGGGACCCTGCCCTGGGGGAGCTGGGGTCAAGCATTAGGGGCTCAGGGAGCAGCTGGTCAGAGCCTGAGCTTCTTACAGGGCCCCACCTCCCACCCTCCCTCCTGACCCTGCCTGTCCCCCTCTGCTCACCAGCCCTGACCCATACCCCTGACATCCTCATCCGTGGGACCCTGGAGTCTTGCCACCCCAGCAACCTGACCTGCTCTGTGCCCTGGGCCTGTGAGCAGGGGACACCGCCCACCTTCTCCTGGGTAGGGCCCTCTGTGTCCTCCCTGGGTCCCAACATCATCCACTCCTCGGTGCTCACCCTCACCCCGCGGCCCCAGGACCATGGCACCAACCTCACCTGTCAGGTGAAGTTCCCTGCAGCTGGTGTGACCACAGAGAGAACCATCCAGCTCAATGTCACCTGTGAGTAATGGGCCAGGACACCTGGGTCCTTGGGGCTGTGAGTGTCAGGGATGGAGGCTTGGGCCCCAGAGCTAGGAACACTTTGTGGCCATGTCCTGGGGGCCTGGTTTGAATCAGGGACCTTGGAGGTCACAGACCTGTCTCTCTGTGTGTCTGTGGTTACGGGGTGGGTGGGGGGAGTGCTGCCTCATCTTCAATCCAACTAAAAGGAGCAACAATCCTGTCGAGGGTGCTGCAGAGAACCCTGCGGTCAGTGTATCCCCAGTGGTGACCCAGGCAGGAGGGGCCTCCCTGGAGCTGTTAGAGTCTGAGCAAACCAGGCTCAAAGACACCCGTGTCCCATCAGAGTGACGTCCCACAGGAGGAAGGCAGCCAGGGCAGTAGAGGGCATGAGTGACACCCACCCCACCCTCCAGGCATCCTCCTTGGTAAGTGCCCTGGGCACCCTGGGATCCAGCCTGTCCCCATGGCATGTCCCCAGGTGGCCATGGTGGTGCCCACTCAGCATGCCCAGAACTGAGCTGGTCGCTGTCCCTTATTTTAGAGTTTAGGTCTCAGTGTTGAGACATGGCAAGGCCAGTCTGCAGGAGACGATGGCCTTGTGTGAAGACAGTGTGTGACTCCCAGTTCCTGGAGGAACAGGCAGGCCACGCCATGCAAGGCCACTCGTGGAGCAGGAGGGCTGGTCAGGGGACAGGGTGAGAAGAAGACTGGGCAGGAGCCCATGCTGAGGGGCTGGGCGAGACCGGGCGGGCAACAGGTAGGACTGGCTGCTCTGTGTCAGCAGAGCTTGGGATTGGGGTGTCTCTGTTTGCCTGGTGCTTTGCCCTAGGTTATTAGGGTATGTGATGGTCGTCCAGAGAGGAAGGGCTCCAGGAGGACGTGGTTGGTCTGGGGTCTGGGTACCTGGTCTGCAGGGAAAGGTGCATAGTAGGCGTGTCCTCTGCTGTCCCTAGGGATGGGCTCTGGGAGAGGCAGTGTCTGGGGTGGGCAAGGCCCTGATGTCAGAACCTCAGAAGTGCATGGCTAATACATCCCTACACCCTTCACCTGCTGGGTTCCCCATCTCTGATGGCACTACTGTCCCCACAGCCCAACAGAGACCTGGCCCTTCTCCAGCCCAGTCCCCCATCCTTCTCCCTCTGCCCACCTGCACCAAGGTACTCCTGTTCCTCTGAATTCAGCCTAAGGCAGCCCTCCCCCTCAGCACAGCTCCCTCCCACTCCTTCCTGCCTCACACTCATCCCCAACCCATCAGCAGGACCTGCACCAACTGTCCTTGTCCCCATCCAAGTTTGAAAAGCACTGCTTCTCCTCATTGCAGAAGAGGAGCCCCTGGGCAGCCTGCCCTGGCATTTGGGGCTGGAAAGGCAGGGTCACGGTCAGCGGAGTGGACCTAGAGCCCAGAACTGGGCCTGTAGCAGAGAAGGGCTGCATCTCCGAACCCTCCAGGCAACTCGGCCCCACTCCATAGCTGCCCAGGCTCCTGTGGGCACAGCTGTCCCACATCTGGTGGCAGCCTCATTCCCTGGGCTTCCTCACCTGAGCTCCACAACAAGACCTCTGTGGTCACCTGTGCCCTGTCCTCTGAAGTCGCCATGGGCAATCACCTGCCTATTCAGCAATCTGCACTGGTCCCCTCTGACACTGACCCACAGGGCTCCCTCTGCACTGCCCCTTCCTGTGCACCCAGTGCTGGGCACAGAGGCCCAGGACCCCAGTGGCGTTTGGGATGGAGGGTGCGTGAAGGGAAGCCCCTCCTCTCTGAGTCAGTTCCCGTGTCTGTGAGATGGCAGAACAGGGGTCTGCATCCAGGTCTGTGAATGCAGAGCAGGACTGGGAGCAGCAGGGGACTCCTGTGTTGTGAGGCATCAGGCCACCTGGGGAGGAGGAAGGAGGGGCAGGAGGGTCCTGTCAGGGTGGACCCCGCCCAGCCCCTCCAGCTTCCCCACCCTGCCCTGTGTGACCCTCTCTCCTCTCCACACAGGAGTGTTGGCAGGAGCCCCTGCTGCCTGGCCCTGCTGACCCCTGCAGCTCCTCAGGAGCTGGCCCTGGCTTGGGGCAGGAGCAGGAGCTGCACTACTCCACCCTCAGCTTTCACCGGGCCTCTCGCAACGTCCACGGGGCAAGTCCTGCAGAGAATACCTCCACCCAGTACTCAGACATCAGGGCACAGGGAGGGACCAGCAGGTACCTGTCTCAGCAGAGGACGCCTGCGGTGGAGCCACACTGAGTGACCACGCCCTCCAGTCCTGATGCCCCAGGCTCTGGCCAACCCTGCATTCCTGTGGCCTAGTCAGAGACCCAAGGGGACAGCAAGGAGGGCTTCTGTGTGGGGCATGTCCCTAGGGTGGAGTCACACTCACCTGTTCCCTTCTAGTCCTGCCCCTCTGCCCTTTTATGGATAGAACTTTTTAAGAACAGAGTCCCCCAATTAAAGATGACTTCCAAATATTCTCTCTCTCTCTCTCTCTCTCTCTCTCTCTCTCTCTCTCTCTCTCTCTCTCTCTCTCTCATAAGGCTATTGTGAATTTCTCTTGTTCTCTCCTTTGGGTGAGTATGAGGCCCAGGACTGGGAAGCCGTCCTGAGGCTTGTGTTAAGGTAAATTGTGTTTTATTTTGTGTCCCTGCAAATTCACAGGAGCCATCTTAGTTCAGCTGCCCGAGCTGTTCAGAGGCGCAATCCTGCACTTTGTGGGACCAAGAGGCTGATTACTGACACCTCATAGAGAATGGGTCCTTAAGCAGCCATGAGTGCATTTCCTGCTGTAATTACATCATCTGAGACTTTGCCACCAGAGACCTGGATCACATCTGTGCTCCCTCCTGATGAACAGTGTGACACAGGCCAGTCACTCTGCCCCTCCGTGTACCAGATTCCAGGTCTGCATTATTGTAACAGTGACTGTGAGGTCGGCAGAGGTGCTCCCAGCATGCACCTGCAGGAGCCCATGACTGTGCATCCTGGTCCTTCCTGCTGACCTTAGTCCAGAGGCCCATTGAGCACAGACACTGAATCAGCAGCTCAGGCTCCCTCTGCCCACACCCTGCAGGGGGCGCTCTCCCCCTGACCTGCACCATTGCCCTCCACTCCCGGCCTCCTTCTCTCCATCCCTCTTCTCTCCTACTCAGCCTTCCCAGATCCTTTATGTCCTGCCACAGGCAAACTGCAGGCTAGCAGTGAGAGAACTTTCTAGAACTCAGAGCTGACCACAGGTAGGCTAAAACCTCCGTGCCCTCAGAATGAGCTCAAAGGCAGATGCTGGGTAGAGTGGTGAAGTAGAGCTCATGACTGTCCTTCTAGAAAGCCTAAATATAATAATGAAAGCTAGTTCAGGACGTAACTGCCCAACATGCACCAAGCAGCACCAAACCATGGCAGGGACAGCATTATGCCAGAAATTCATGAGGACCAGTAAATAATGGTGGACTCTGGCCGTGAGTGAAAAGCACCTGTGGCCTGGACGCCACTCCCAGGTCCTCAGCAGGGTAGCTGAGTCAGGCTCCTGTCCAGGCTGGTGGCAGGCGTGACCAGCTTGACTTCACTGCCGAGACACTGGGAGGTGGCTGTGAGGCTTCTGGTCATGAGAAGTTGGCATCTTCCCATGTCCCCTGCTCCTCCCGCCTCAGCACAACTAGGAACTTGTAAATGGTGCAAGAGACAGAGGGACTCTGAGAAGTGGGCGAGGCCAGCTGGTCGGGACCCTGGACTGGTGAGACACATGGAGGTAGAGCCCCTTCTGCCCCTTCAGCTGCCACCACCCAACAGTGGCAGGTCCCTCAGGACCCTGGCCCCACCCCCGGCCAGCAGCAGAAGGCAGCCACATGGGCTCCTGGTAGAAGAGGATCCCTCTGATGTCCTCAGGCAGGACCAACATTTCCTGGAAGGGGAGCTAATCAGAGCTGAATCAGTGGTCACAGGTGGTCCCCTCCCCATCAGGCCTGAGCCATGGCCACTGGTATTTCTGACCCTCAGTATTCTTCTTGGTCAAAGTCATGAGGCTGGTGTGAAGCAAGAAGGTAAAGGGGCACCTCAGGGCCAGCAGAGGGCCTTATCAAGCACAGCCCCTTCCCTGTGACCTAGCCAGGGTGGCAGGCTGACCTTGCCCTCAGGAGAACATTGCCCGAGGGGGACTGGCAGCTGCAGGGCAACCTACCTCTGATTTCTGGTCCCCTGAGACTCCACCAGTGCCTCTAAAGCAGGCCTGGCCATCCCCTCCTGGGCCACACTGGGCTCCTCAGGCTCTGGGCTCAGCCCTCTGCAGAGCTGGGGCAGCTGAGCTGGATCCTGATCCTGTTTCAGCACCATGGTCAATGGCAGCCCCTCTGCAAGAATGTCCCTGGGCCACAGTCTTCTGGTGGATGGGCGTCCCTGAGCAGAGCCTTGGCCACACACCAGTGCAGAGGTGGGATTACAGAGGAGCCTGGTGACACGCTGTCTGTGAGCTGGTCAAGGATGTCCAGGACCCTGTGGGGTGTGTGTCCAGGCTGGGGTTTCTTGTCCCCGGGGGTGTGAACTAGGGATCCAGGCTGTCCTGAGGTGAGGGTTGGTTAGCCAGGGACATCTCCAGTGACCAGGTGGGAGTGGCCGTGCTGTCTTGGGACAGCATTGGTAAGGAGCATGAGTCACTCACAGTGGCATTTACAGCACTCACCAGACCCTGGGAGAATAAGGTTGGCTCTGGTGAGCAGCCTGCTCCCGGCAGCCCACACCCGCAGGGCTTCCCCCCTCTTCCTCTTCATCTGAATTTATTCCCCTCTTTCCCTTCAGAGGTTTCCCTCTGTCTTCTCACAATTCTGTCTGGAGAGTCCATCTTGCACACCTGGGTTTCTTCACTACTCCATCCAAGGACGATTTTCCCCAAAGAGGGACACCACCATGACTGTCATACAGAGAAAATTTACACATTAGATATTTTACTTCACTCATTAGTAATGAGAGAACCAGAAAGGAGAGAAAGAAACACAAGTGTTTTGATTGGAATTTGTGGATGAACTATGAAACCAGCTCACTGTGTGGGCAACAAGGGCCTCCAGGAGACAGAAGGTAGGTGCATATGTGGCAGGAATGGTTTGCCCTTCTCCATCTCTCCCTTAGGACATTGTCACACAGCACAAAGGCACAGCAGGTTGGAATCATATCACTGCAGACAAGATGTTCTAAGAGCACAGAGTCGTCCCTTTGAGAAGCAATCTCATTTTGCATTTCTGTATTTCCTTACCATTTGTAAAGTAACTAGTGAGCACCTCACATATGCCACACATTTTTTAAGAAGGATTCAGCAGTAAGCAGAAGATAAACAAAATCATCATTAGGTACACAACTTAATAGTGAGAAAGTCAGGTAAATAATAACTAAGTGTATTGCATGTTTTTCCAGTTGGTGACAAGAAGTTTGGAGTGAAACAAAATAGGATTATTTTTATGGGGAATGAGGGATGGAATGGACTCTTCAATATGTCACCCAAGGACATCATCCCTGAGAAACTAATATTTGCAAATGCACACACATAAAATGGCAATCATACAAATGCACACACAATTCACACAAACACATACACAGACCACAGATATACACTCACAGACACAAAGAAAATCCATCTGCACATACAGATAGTGACCATATCACATGCACCCGCACGCACAAATTCAAACACACATTCACACATAAAAACAGGCACATCTCAAAATTCACACATATGCTGCATGCAGACACACATGCACTAAGAGATGAGATGCATACACACCTCAGACACATCACAGCTCAAACACACAAAAATCCACATGCACACTTCAGACATGTGCACAAAGACCATGGACACACATGCAGACACACATGCAGGACACATATACACTCCAGATGCTGATGTGCATACCACATATGCACACACACACACCTACCTCAGACACAAACAGAGGCCACAGATACCAACACAAACACACCACAATGCACAAACCCTGGCCATGGACACAGGCAAGACCCGATCATGCTACAACACACACAGCAGAGCAGCAGCCACCCTGGGTCTTGAGGGCTCTTTCACTCTGCCCTGGGAAACTGGAGCTCTGGCCCAGTGTCCTGGTAGAAGAGACATGACAGTGTCACAGTGCCTCTGGCCACTGTCTGCCATCTGGATGACTTAGTTCCCAGGGCCCAGCTGCCCTGCTCACTGACGTCACCATTCTCCTCCTGTTGCTTAGATCCAGGAACCCCATGGCCTTGCAACCCTGGTGCTGGCCCAACTTAGAGCACCAGTTGCATACATGCTCAAAGTGAACAGTGCAGGATGGACAGGGCCAGGCAGCTTTCTGAGGAATGCAGGAAAGGACCAGCCAGGCCAGGTGAGAGGGGAACTGGTCCCCCTATAGGTGTGGGGAGTAGAGAGGCAGGGAGGCTAAGAGGGGGGTCCTGGGTCCCAGGCCAGCAGGGAGCCCAGGAGCACTGCGAAGTGGATCTGTTTCTGGAGCCCCTGCCCCTGTGAAGGTGTGGTGGACTCACAGGTTGTTCTGAGAGCCCCTCAGCATGTCTGGAAAATTCTTCTCATCTCCTCGTCCACCACAGCCCCAGAGGAACAACCCTTTGGAGAGTGTCCCTTCTCCTGCCAGGTCTCCAAGCTCCTGGAGGGGCCCAATGTGCTGATGAAGGGGCTGAACAGGAGGGAACCAGAGTGTCCCCCATGGGACAGCTGTGAGGGCTGTTGGCTGCAGAGTTCACCTGGTGGCTCAGTCACCACCCATGTCCCCAGAGAGCAGGAGGAGGATGAAGATGAGGAGGTGGTGATGAAGGGAAGAAGTTGAGACTTGGGTTTCCCATGACCCCAGAGCAGACAGGATAAGAACATGACTGAGGCTGAAGGGACAAGGGGTGGAGTGGGACAGCAGACAACCCGTGATGCCCTGTGGGTGCCTGTCCCAAAGTGAGACCTTGTAGGGTAAAAGATGGGCTGAGGTGAAACCCATTACCTGCCCTACCCATGGGATAGGCACAGGGCTAGGGACTGGTGACCTAGAACAGGACTATCTTAGGAAGATAAAAGTGGAACCTAATGAAGTCTCGGCCTGGCAGGCTGGGGGTGACCACATGAACCGATCCTCAAGGGGAAGAGCTTTCCACCCTTCAGGACAGTGACTTGGTCATTAGCATACACTGGCTGCCTTGTGACTGGTGACCCACTGGCTGTCTTCTGCAGGTCCAGGTGACTGAGGGGGACATGCTGAAAAGGGACCATTGATCAGTAAATGGATGGGCTCTGAGAGAATTGACCAGGAGTCTGCGCTCTTGGGGTCTGACCATCAGGAGCTGGTCATGCATACCCGACAGGCTGCCAGGGCGGTGGTGAGGGTCTTGAATGCGGGGTTTGGACGGCCGGTGGCTGCCTGGCTGGCTACAGTGGCCCATCAGAGACCAGCCCGGCCTCCTGCAGCCCAGTTTATGGATCCTCACTCAGATCCCACTGCCACTCCAGGGGGCCAGTCACCATTCTTCTACAGTGCAGGGCACAAGATGGAGGGCTTCACTGCAGCCCTGGGCCACCCTGGACCTCACAGGGACCACCCATCCTGCAGCCAAGCAGGGGCCCCAAACGCTTACTCCACTTCCAGGCAGTGGGACAGAAGGCTCCAGTGCCACATGGAGCAGCCACCAGAGACAATCAGGAGCTGAGCCTGCAAACCCCTCCTCTCTGTGTGGCCAGTGGGTGGAGCCAACTTGTGGTGTGGGCGGAGTCATGGAGTTTGGTGTTCTCTTCTCAGCCAGGCCCTCCTTGACCACACTCAGGAAACCACACCCCACCTCCAACCCATCCCTCAATTCCCTTGATTGACCCCATTTCACTGTAGGCTCAACCTACACCCCTGAGGCAGGGGCATCCAGCTGCCCAGAGAGGCCATGCACCTTCCCGAGGCAGCACAAGCTTCTCCCCCAGGCCTGAGAACGCCCCACTCCCCAGTGTCACCTCACACCAGGGCCCCACGACCAGGGGTCCTACCACACCTTTCCTGTGACCTCCCTGGAGCGGAGGTGATGGTGGAGAGAGCTGTCAGGCTAAATGTGTCCTGTGAGTGCCAGGTCAGGGTGCCCAGGTCCCTAAAAGCCATTACTGAGGAGAAAGGGGGTAGCATCACAGACCCCATCGCCTTCCCCTTCCTATATCTCTGGGGACAGGTATCCACAGCCACCTTCCTGTTACTTGAGAGGGAACAATCCTGTCTCCACAGAACCTGGCCATGTGAGATGGCACAGGTGGGCACAGCCACCCTCTCTGGGGTGTGATGGAGGTGGGGACTGTTTCAGCTTCAGACAAGACCTGGGTTTCAGAGCTCAGGAGAAAGTCAGACCAGGTGCAGGACCAGCAAAGGCAGGAAGCCACCCACTGTCACCTTCCAACTCCATCCTCCTGCTGTCCCCAAGGGATCCCAAGGTCACTTCCCCTCTCACCTGTCCCAGGGCTACATTTTTTTTTTAGTTTGGTGGTTATTTATTCATTCACTTAGTACCTCCTTCTACATATTTCACTCATAATGATTCAAAGATGCTCCTTTGCCTTCAAACCATATTCTTTTTAAAAAAATATTGTTTAATTGTCAATGGACATGTATTTTATTTATTTATTTTTATGTTGTTCTGAGAATCAAACCCAGTGCCTCCCACATGCTAGGCAAGCTCTCTACCACTGAGCCACAACCCCACTCCCAGAGCTACATTCTTGTCCCAAACTCTGCCCTCATTCTCCTTAGGGTCCCAATTTAGCCTGATCCCCTTCAATCTTGCAATGTTATTGTTTTATAATAGTAAGCACACAGTTTGTCTTAGTCTGTTTGAGCTTCTGTAACAAAATACTGTGCACTGAGTGACTTAACAGAAATTTAATTCTATGTCCTGTGGGCTAAAAGTTCAGGTTCCAGGTGCTGGCCCATTTGTTTCCTGGTGAGGGTTTTCCTCCTGGCTTTTAGATGACCATCTTCTCCTCTTCCTGTCTCACACTGTGGAGAAAAAGGATCCAAGCTCTTTGGTGTTTGGAGGATAGCCTGAGGCCTGAGCCTAAGCTACTCCATTTTAAAACTCCAGTTGAAAACCTGCAGTGTCAGTTGCTCACCTAAGGGGGACCTCCAGTGTGGCCTCAGAGAAGTCACCTCCCCTCACCCTGATAACAGAGTGCAGCCCCTGGCAGGCTGTCATGGTCTGATAAGAGGGAAAGGCGAGAAGCTCAGGGCGGAGACCAGCAGACCAAATGTTTCTGACCCCATGGTAAATGATGTCATGGAGAAACCCAGTGGTAGATGATAAGGGTTGAAGGAGCGGGGGTAAAAAGCCCCAAAATTTATTATAAATAATAGAGCTAATGAACAGGGATTCAGCCAGTGGAAACAAGGATGCACTCAGCTGGAGGACCTGACGAGGACCTGGACTGACGTCCCATCACTTGTCATCATTTCCTGATCCTCTGTGTGATCCTCACTGCCCTCAAACTACCAGCTCATCTGGACCCTGGTGAGAATCACAACTACTCCCTGTAACCCTCTCCTCGACTGGTCGTCCACTTCACACCAGGAGAAGCCTGCCTTGGGTCAGGACCTGATCACCGTGGTCTGAGTGAGTGGCATCTGCTGGACGTAAAGCCTAAGGCTTGAGACTTTAGAACTTAGCACCCAGAGGGGATGTCTGTCCTGAGCCTAATGATTAAGTGTGTTTGCAGTGCCTAGAATTAATTAATCTAGAATTGTTTGCTGTGAATTGATTATGACCATTGCAGTGCCTGGCATTAAGGATTGTCCTTTTCTTGGTTAAGAACCTACAGAGTGAAATTGTATTGAGTGATTTGAGGGAATAAAGCATTGAAAAGGGCAGAAGTGTGTGGACATTCCTTATTTCTCCCCTCGACCGCATACATCGAGCCTTTGCCCCCTGGTGACAGTGTTTCCTCTTACTAGTCCTATATGAGGGTTCTGCTCCCATGACCTCAGTGACACCAGACACCTCCCAAAGGACTGTCTCCAAATAACACTGTATTGGGGGTTAGGGCTTCAACACATGGATTCTAGGAAAACAGAATTCAACACGCAGTAAAATTGAGTAAGTGTAAGGTAATCCTCACATCTTGTGTCTCTCCCTGCTAGACTATCCTTTCATAGGGAACCTCTGTGTGTACATTCAAGTACACACACACACAGACACACACACACAGACACACACACACACACACACACACACTTTCTATGCATGCTGCCTTGTATCTTATTTTTATTTCATTTTATTTTTCTGCAGGGCTGAGGATGGAGCCCCAGGTCTCATACAGGCTAAGCAAGTGCCCTACCCCTGAGCCACATTCCCAACCCTTTCTTATTTTTAAACAAATTCTTAATTTTGGAGGAATTTTATATTCACAGAGAAGTTGCTGAGATGGTACAGAGAGTGACTATAAATTCTGCACCCAGATGCCCTTGTTGAAATCTGAGATCACCTCATGACATCGCCACATGAGGAGGTGACAGTGGCATGTGCATTCTGTCCTATATATAGGCCGGTTGGGTGGGATGGAATTGTTCTCTGCATCCAGCTCTGATTTACCACTGAATGTGATCCCAGGCCTGTCACTCACAGGATCTTGTGGAACAGATCTCACCCTGTCATCCTCCAATCTCTCATGTCCCAGTTGAGGTCCTCTCTGCCTGTTTCTCTAAGGGGCCACTGAGCCGCTTCCTGATTTGGTGAGTCTTCCCCTCCTCCTGCTTCCCTGGGCCTGGGAGCTCTCTGGTACTGTATAAAGAGCCTCAAGACCCAATGACAAAATTCTCTCCAGCATGAGCTTCTTCAAGTCCTTTGTACCACCCTGGGAAAATTCTAGAACTTCTGCCTCTTGTATCTCATCCATCTCTTCTCCATAGCTGTATTTACAGGATGTAGAGAGTGTCTAAATTGTCTGAGGGAAACAATAGAGAACAATGGGTAAAGTTTAAAGCCTTGGTAACAGCCAGAAGGTGGAGAAAAACCAAATGCCCATCAACTGATGAATGGATTAGCACACTGTGACCTACCCATATGGTGGAGTATCAATCAGCCATAAAAGGACTGAACATGGAAGTCCACTCCAGCATGGATGAATCTCAAGAACATGATGCTCCATGAGAGAGCCCGACACGAATGATCACATATTGCATGATTCCAATAAAAGGAAATGTCCAGAGGAGGTAGATCTATGGAAACAGAAATTAAATTGGTGAGTTCCAGGAAGTGGAGGAGGAGGAAATGGATACCAACAGCTTAGTGGACACAAAAGGTCTCCTTTTGACGTTATTAAATTGTTTTGCAACTAGATAGAGGTGGTTGCACAACATTATGAATGTACTAAATGTCACTGAATCGTTTGTTTTAAAATGGTTCATTTTATGTCATGTTATTTTGCCTCAATTACAAAAATAATAGGTTTGTCACAGTGGTATGTGCCTGTAATCCCATTGGCTTGGGAGACTGAGGTCCAAGGATGACAAGTTCAAGGCCAGCCTCAGCAATAAAAGAGGCCCTGAGCAAAGTCACAACACCCTCTTTCAAAATAAAAATTGAAAAGGGCTGGGGATGTGTCTCAGTGGTAAAGTGGCCCTGGGTTCAGTCCCCAAAACCAAAATGTGATGATGATCATAGTGATGATGATGTTGGTGACGGTGATGGTGATGGTGATGATGGTGATTGTGATGGTGATGGTAATGATGGTGTTGGGGATGGTGATGGTGGTAATGGTAATGATGATGATGGTGATGATGGTGATTGTGATGGTGATGGTGGTAATGGTGATGGTGATGGTGGTGATGGTGATGGTGGTAATGGTGATGATGGTGATTGTGATGTTGATGGTGGTAATGGTGATGATGATGATGGTGATGATGGTGATGATGGTGATGATAATGATGGTGATGATGGTGATGCTGCTGATTATGGTGATGGTGCTGATGGTAATATGATGGTGATGTTGATGGTGATAGTAATGATGATGGTGATGGGGGTGATGGTGATGGGGATGGAAATTTGAAGTCAGATCTCCAGAACTCTAATGCCTGCTTCACAGCTCCATCTCTTCCTTCTTCCATTTGCACATCTGTAAATGGGGATAACAGGACCACTTAGCTCACGGGTTCATCTTGAGGATTCAGGGAAGTGGCACAGCAGTCTGGTGCATGTCTGGGGTGTGGTAAGGGTCCAGCAGCAGTCAGCTTTGGGGGACTGGACAAAGTTCATTCAGTTGAGTGCCACATGCTGCTGAGGTCATTGTTCAATTTTCTAATTGATTGTGTCAGCTTTTCACCGATGTGGCCCAAACACCTGGTGAGAACAGCTCAGAGGAAGAGAAGTTTATCTGGGAATCACAGTCAGAGGTTCAGTCTATGGTGGGCAGACTCCATTGCTCTGGGGCCAAGGTGAGGTGGGACATTGTGGCAGAAGGGCATGGTGGAGGACAGCTGCTCATCCCAGGGCAGAGGAGAGCACAGTGAGAGGGCAGAGCCAGGGACAAGTAAAAGCCCCAAAGGCACACCCCAGGGACCTGCTTCTTCCAGCCATCCCCACATGCCTCCCATCACCACCCAGTAATCCCTCAAATTATTATCCCATCACGTGGAGTAATCCACAAATTAGGTGACAGGGTCACAATCTCCTCATTTCACCTGTGGACATTCCTGCATTGGGACAGGAGATTTCCAGGGAACACCTCATACTCAAACCATAAGAATCCCCTAAGGTGCCAGCTGTATGCTGCTCTACACCTGCCTCCTGATACAGTGAGTGTCCCTGTGGTCACAGGGGAAAACCTGCTGAAGTCCCAGTTAGCAAATAGGAAGTATTAGATAATGTTTCTATAAGGAGAAATTTCGCATGTGCCTGGCCAGGGTTTTGTTTCACTTCTCCCTCTCTCTCTTGTGGTCCCTTCCCACAGTCCCCAACTTCTGATCTGTGCCCTCTTCCCCACCTCCAGGTCCAAGTTGTGACCTCTGTTCCCCAGATCATTCCTACAGTTTTCTCCCCAGCCTCTGGGCTCCCCTCAGCCTCCAGCCCATCACCCACAGCATCAGCAAAGGGAGCTTCCTAATGGTCCCCACCAGCCCTGTCCTTCCCCACTAACCCCCTCCAGTGAGCCCCTGGGGGACTCTCCATCTCCCCTCCACACCAGAACCCTGTCTCAGCCCTGACCTGCTCAGCACACCTGGTCCTTCCTGGGACTATCAGGAAGCCTCTCCAGACCTCCTTCGCAGTTCTGCCCACTAAAGTCCCCTCCCCTGTCTCCATCTTGGCAGGACATGCTCACCTGTGGCTCAAATCCCACCTCCCCATCAAGTGCTCCCCTGCCTCCCCACCCCCGCACTTTCCCACGGGGTGGCCTGGAGCTGGGTTCAGCCCCCTCAGCACCCTTCCATTTGGGCATTTGGGGCTGGTGACTCTGTGGTGTGGTGGGCTGTCCTGGGCACTGTGGGAGCTGAGCAGCCTCCCTGGATTCCACCTACAGGACATGGGCAGTGCCCTCTGTCCAGCTGACAAGCAAAACTGTCTCCACTCTGTGCAGACATTCCTCCAGTGTCAAAAAAGAAGCCTGTGCTGGGAGCCTCCTACATCACTTTCCCTACTTGGGCCATTACTCCTCTCCTTGTCTGGTTTCCAACCAGTAAAACAATTAAGTGCATTTGGTTCCTCCTCGTCACACCTGTGAAGGAAACCCTGGGGGTGGCTGGGTTCTCCTGTTTCTCTGCTTTCATGCTCTGCCACATGCATGAATCTGCCACCCCCAGGAACCTCAGAGGAAGGAGGCACAGTGCTTCCCTCACCTTAAGACATCAGCTTAGGGGACACACCCCTGTTACCCTGTAACTTGGGAGGCTGGGACACGAGGATCACGAGTTCACCGCCAGCCTCAGCAACCTGGCAAGGTCTTCAGCAACTGCACAAGAGGTGGTCTCAAAATTTAAAAAATTAAGAAAAGGCTCAGTGGTAATAGCACACCTGGTTTCAATCCCAGTGGCTGGGGAGGCTGAGGCAGGAGGACTGCAAGTTGAAAGTCAGCCTCAGCAACTTAACAATACCCTGTATCTAAAAGAAAAAAGAAAGAAAGAAAGAAAAAGAAAAAAAATGTTCCAGGGATCTGGCGTATGGCTCAGTGGTTAATGAAAGTTGGTTTGTTCAGTCCCTAGTATCATTTTTTTAATTTATTTTTTATTTTTTATTTTTTAATTAATTTTTATTGTAGGTTGTTCAAAACATTACATAGTTCTTGATATATCATATTTCACACTTTGATTCAAGTGGGATATGAACTCCCATTTTTACCCCATATACAGATTGCAGAATCACATCAGTTGCACAACCTTTGATTTACATATTGCCATTCTGGTGTCTGTTGTATTCTGCTTCATTTTTTTTTTTAAAAGACATTTGGTGTCTTCTGGAAAGTTCCAGTTTGAGGTTAGTTGACAGTTTCTGGTGGTTAACCTCAAGCTTACTGTCCTGGGAGATGACCAGTCACTATGAGTTAATGTTCATTTTCATTACCTTGAAACCCAAGGTACCAGAGCCAAGAGCCAGATCTGGGAACACTAATGGTTTCCCAGTTAATTATTTCTACCAATATGTGGGGCTCAAATTCATGAGTGGTTGGGGTTTGGAAAGGGACAGAAATAGGTGACTTCCTAAGACACAATGTGATGAGGTTCCTGTAAAAAGGAGTCCAAGATATTGAACAGGTCATTAGGGCCCAGGTCTGGGGCCAAGGGCACGAGCTCTTGGGGAGGGAAGTTGTTCAGCTTTGAGACTAAGAGGTGTCTGAAGGAAAGGGCTGGTGAGCAGCACGGATGCTGGCCCAGGGGAGAGACCTGGTCCTCAGACCAGTCCCCTGGGCCACCAGCAGCGTGGCCAGATGGCAGCTGGAAAAACATCCACCAGAGTTAAGTGACCAGGAGGGTTTGAATGACATTATGGGGAGAAGAAATGTAAATCATCTCCCCTGAACTTACACTGGCTGAAGATATAAGAGACAAGGTGACACAGAGCGAGCAGAATCCTGGGACAGGGGCAGTCCAGGGAGGGAAGCTTTTGTGCCTCCTTGATTGGTTGGATCTAAGAGCAGAAGGATGTCACCTTGATGGGGGGTCTCCAACCTGCAGGAGATAAAGGTGGAGCCGTTTTCTTTTCTTTTTTGATTTAGCTTAAAACCCTCATTGTCACAAACCTCCCTTGTCTCTTTCCTCCTCTGTTCTCCGACTAGTGAGAAAATCTCAGTCCTTTTCTGGCAGTGGAGGTTGGAGAGTTTCCCTGGAAGAAGATCCTTACAGCTGCACCTGGAGGGGAGGCAGGAGTTGGCCAAAAGAGAGGATCCAAGGAGCAGCCAGGTCCTGTACATCAGGGTCCTCCAGAGTCACCTGGGTCTGTGCCCAAGGGCCAGGCAGCCAGGATGAGGGCGGACGTCACCCTGCAGTCTCATGGAAAGGACAAACCTGGACTCAGAAGGAGATTTATCAACAGGAGAATCTGCTGGGGCAGGAGGACCCCTGGGCCATACACAGGTCATCATGGATTTTATAAGGTTGGAATCGTGCGACATCTTTTCCTATCATGATGGAACAAGACCAGAAATCCATCCCAAGAAGAGAGCAGAGAGCCACACGGATGTGGAAATCCTACACCAACCGTAAACACCCCGTGGGCAAGAAGAACTCCCCAGGGAGACCCGACAATTCCTGGAGATGAAGAGCAGCGGGACACAGTGTGAGGATTCATGGGTCCAGGGGGCAGAGCTGGAGAGAAATGTGAGCATAAGAGCTGACCTGGGGAGGAAAAGTCTCCAACCAGCGACCCGCCGTCAGGCAAAGACCAAAATACAAACCTTACAGAGGGGAACCACGGTCACCACAGACACCATGACACCGGAACAGAAAAGTAACAGAAAATCAAGCAAACAAGAAACTGCTTCTTAAAAAATCAAACAGAATTGACCAACGTGTAGCTAGACTGACCAAGTAGAGAATCTCACATCATGAAAGTCGTAAATGAAAATGAGAATATCCCAATGACTTTAGAGAAATGAAGATGATTAATTGAGCCCCTGGGACAGTCCTAGCTAATGAGTGGCCCCACTTAGGTGAGAGGACAGATTCCTGGAACCTGCAACCTACACAGGTTGAACCATGAGCAGGCAGAGCCTCTGAGCAGACCTCACACTGGCAAGAAGATGAGTCCCTAACCCAAAACCTTCACCAGGACAGTGCTGGCCCAGATGGCCTCACTGGTCAACTCTACTGATCATGTGGGGCTAACATGAAACTCAATCTCCTCCATAAAGTGTGGGGAAAGGAGCACCAGCTCATTCTGGAGGCCAGCATCGTGCTGAGGATGTGCCAGATACACAGGACCACAGGGAAATAGAGCTGCCCACCAGCAGGAACCCCATGCCAGGGTCCCCACATGACACTCCAAACTGAAACCTCTGTCTTTAATGACACTGACAGTTACACCTTAAAATGTTTAAAATCATAATTATTATTTCACATTTATTTTCTCAAAAAATTATAAAGATTATTATATCACATTTGTGAATAATTCACCCCGAACTTTTCCATAAGTTCAATAAAATTCCAATCAAAATTTTGGTAGGGTTATGTGTGGAGGGGGGTTCACAAGCTGATTCAAAGTTATAAGAAAATGGAAAACAGTTGAAAATCAAGACATTATTGCAGTAATAGAAAGCTGGAATTTTGAAGATGCCTGACTTTCAGACTTGGATGAAGTTAAAGTAACTAAGACACTGGTTTTGGTGGAAGCAGAGATAAATAGGCCACTGGGACAGAACAGGGCACCTAAATAAAGACCTGCGAACACAGAGAACTGGGGGTGATTAAGGGCCACAGTTATTCAGGGGAGAAATGGTGTTTTCAATAATTGGTGCCAAAGTCATTAGAAATCTAAACAAAAATAGGATTAACCTGGATCCACATTTCAAATCACACCCAAATATCAATTTGGTATATATAATAGACTTCAGTGTGACTGTAAAACATTGAAGCTCCTAGAAGAAGTAAAGAGGAATACTTTACAACCTTGTGGGGCTCATATTTCTTAAGCAATATACAAAAAATCATTAGCCATACTTTAAAAAATGGTTTTTAGTAGTAGGTGGACATAATGCCTTTTTAAAATTTTTATGTGGTACTGAGGATCAAACATAGTGCCCCATAGGTTTGAAGCAATCACTCTGCTTTGAGCCACAAACCCAGGCCCTAATTTTTTAAAAATGTTAAATTGAATTTCACTAAAAATTCTAATAACTTCTCTCAATTTTAAAAGCATTAAAATTTAAAATTGTAAAGCTGTGGTGGCACACATCTGTAATCCAAGTGCCTCAGGAGGCTGAGCAAGAGGATTGCAGGTATGAGGCCAGCCCCTGCAAAACTGTTAAGGCCTTAAGCAACTTATCAAGACCCTGTCTTTTATTAAAAAATAAAAGGAGCTGGAGATTTAGCTTAGTCGTGAAGCACACTTTCTTTCAATCCCTGATAAATAAAATAAATAAATAAACAACACTAATAGAGTGAAAGGCAAGCAAAGACTAGAAGATATTTGCAGTGTGTATACCTAAAAGAAGAATTTATATCAACTGCATAACTGCTATAAAACAAGAAAAATAAAAATAAAACACAACTGAATTTTACTTCAATGAATATAGAGTTTACACAGCCATCCCCCCCACACACACACACACAGGCCTTCATCACCTGTTAGCAGAGATGTGGAGCACATGGGACTCTCCTGCTCTGGTGGTGTGAGTGTCACCTGTTTATCCACATCAGCCACATCTTACAAAGTGATCTCTATGTCTAACCTGTGGAACTCCGAGGCCGGCCCCACGTGCTTGTCCCTGATTAAATGACCGCTCACGGGCGAATATGATGCCCTCAATATTTCAAGCCTGGAGGACACAGCCAGGAAATGTAGTGACAACAATTTCTATCAACTTGAGCTTATGTCCTAGTGGGACAGTCAGGCGATAAAAGCAGAATTGATCAGCATAATGTTTTGAAATGGCTTAGAAACCATGCAGTAGGTAAAGCATAAGAGGTTAAGCGGATCAATCAAGAGTAACACAGTGATCTGTGCTTTCATGAGCGTGGTTAAGAAAAGCCTCTCTTGAGTAAAAACTGCTCCCCATCAGCTCCCAAGACTCAGCCCCCCCTATTGATTGGCTCCTTCCCACTGGTCACAAGGAGAGGCGGGACATGCAGCCTCAGCTCCTGATTGGTCCTGGTGACTGTGCCTCAGTCCCCAGAGGACTGTGCCCCATCAGCCTGACTGGCTGGGGGTGTGGAGTAGGTGTGTGCAGCTGCTGATTGGCTGATGAAAAGACCACCCAGCGCTGAATGACTGAGGGATGGGAGTGCCCTGTGGGTTTTTTTTTTTTTTTGGCCCCTTTTGAGCCCTACACTGCCTTCCAGAGCATCAAATGGATGGTGATGATCTGTCCCTGGGGCACATTGCTTGTGGCGTCCCTGGAGTGGCAGAGGGGGCCTCCTTGGGGCTCTGTAGGCTGTTTCAGGAGGCGGGGCTGCTCTCCAGTAGGCAGTGGGAGTCAGTGATCCAGTCACAGGCCATCGAGGCCCTCCCTGCACCAAGGCCTCCCAGGCCTGTAGGGGTTAATGGCCAGCGAGAGCTTGGAGCCCTGGTCAGTTCACCTGGAGCCTGTGCCTGTGCTCCTTGGTCTGTGCTGTCCTATGTCACCCCTGTCACCTGGTCAGCCTGCCTCCCCATCAGTTCCCTGGTCGGCCTGTTTTCCAGATCAGTCACCAGGTCAGCCAAAAGGGCAGCAAGTGAGTCACCAGTCTGTTGATAAGGCAACCAAGCTGTGTGTCAGTGAAGGATCAGATTAGTGCCGGAAGGAGTCAATGATTAGCCCCTTGTGAATCAGTTCATCAATTACTGAGACAATTCACCCCTTCATGCCCTGCTTGTTAGTGGGTTAATTAGGCTCCTCTACATCAATCTCTTAGGAGAAGGCAGTCAGTTATTAGTCTCACAGTCATCATACCTATAAAGACAGGGTATCAGTCTCACTGTTAGACTTGGGCTTCTCTAGAAAACCAGTTTTTTCCATTAATATAAGTCAGAACTTCCTTTATAAAGGCAGGAGAGGATTTCCACCCTTCTCCCTCTGCTAAGGAAACACACAGAGGGAAGGGAGCCCAAGACAAAGAATTGGCTGCAGCCCTGGAACACAGACCAAGGTGAACTTGAGAAAAGTGGTGGTCAGGAGCCTGGCAGAGAGGAACAAGAAGAAGTCAGAGTTTTAAAACAAGATGGACCCTTACATCTTCAGGAACAAAGCCCACTCCTGCCATCAATGAGAAAAAGGAAACCAAGAGGGGAAAAAAATACTGGATCCAAGGTCTTCAGTGATTTACTGGCAAAGCCTGAGCCAAAACCCAGGTAAAGTTCATCCAACATCCCAAATGAGGTTTTCTTAATTTTTATGACTTGATTTTGTTTATCTTTTTTTTCTGTGGTGCTAAGGATCCAACCCAGGGACTCACACATGTGAGGCAAGTGCTCTACCACTGAGCCCCAGCTCCAGCCCAAGGTTTAAATTATAGAAACAGAAGGAAAAAAGCAAGGCAGCATGTGTTTGTTGTGGAGAGGCTCCTGACTGGGGAACTGGGCAGAATCTTTATTCTGTGAGCAGAAGTCGGGCAGTCAGATTGGACAGTGAGGGTTAACTCTGCAGGTGAACTCCACTCTGAGGGCCCTGTCAACGTGGAGAACTGTGCAATAGGGAAGAGGAGGGCAGAGTCTGCAGCACGGGCAGGAGGAAAGGGGACCCAGAGCACATCCAAATCCAAGGCTGACGGAGCCAGGCAGGCAGTTCACTAAGAAGTAACTAACATTATAGGGCGTCACTCTATGTGAGGTTGTTCTATTAGCTCATTTAACCCTGAGCCACAACCATATGAGATGGGGGCTGTTATTATTACACGTTTTAAACATAAGGAAACAGGGCTAGGGAGGAGTGAAGCAGCTTGTCTACTAGTATACAGCTAACTAGGATTCACACAGGCAGTGTGCTTGACTTTTTCTTTTTTTAATAAAAGAGAAGAAGTGAGTTCCCAGCGTGGGTACCACTAGTTGACAATCTTGGGAGAGTCCAATAGTGAGGGAAGTGACTTTACTGAGACTCACCCAGGAAGTAAGGACCAAGATCAGGCCATCTGACTTCCAGTTTCTGATGAGGAAGAATCTAGATCCCTTTGCTGGCACACTGTGTGGGTCATCTCAGGTCATACCTGAAGATATCTGTAACTCGTCTTGCTGTGCATTTTACAGCTCTTTCCTGGAATGTCTTAGCAACCTTATAAGGTGGTCAGGACCAGCTGATTTAGTCTCATATCTTATTCATGAGGAGATGGACATAATAGAATGAACTTGATCATGCTTATATCACAGGTTTTAAAGCTACATGAAATCCTGAGAAGGGCACTCCATTTGGTGTCGACTTGAATCTGAAACCTGTCAACCCAATGGCTCCTCCCATCCTTTGATCCAGACACAGGAGTCTTCTGGGTCTATGACATTCTATGTTAAGGGATACTGAGATCTATGTCCCAGGTTGCTGGGGGATTAAGTGAGACAGAGTTTCTCTAGAGTTGTAAATTGCAACAGTGACTTTTCATTAGATGTGAACTAAAAAGTAGTTCCCAGTCACAGTAGTGTGATTCATGGGTTTGTAATTTATTCCAAAGAGTGGAAATAACCAAAATGTCCATCAGTTAGTTAATGTGTAAAATAAAATGTTTTCTACATACAGTGGGAGATTCTTCAACCATAAAGACTAAAGGGGCACTGAGAAATGACACCAAGAGCCTGAAAACATGCTCAGGGAGAGAGAGCAGGCCCCAAAACACCATAGATTATTTTGCTTAATTTCTAAAAAATGCCCAGAGCAGATAAATCCATAGTTACAGAGAGTATATTAGTGGATTGATGGTCCTGGGGCTGGGATCTTGGGAAGGTGAATGTTATTGAACACTGGGGTTTTGAGTGAATGATGAAAATATTCTAGCATTAGAAGATGCATAACTTTGTGAATACACTAAAATCCCTACTGTGCACTTTAAAACGGTCAATTATTGGCATGTATGAATTATATCTTAATCGAAAATTAATTTTAAAAGTAGTTGCCAGCAGAATTACAGCAAATAAAGTCTAAAGATTCTAGGAAAAATGATGTCCATCTGCAGAACAATAAAAGCGAATACTTATTTTGTACCACATAGAAAAACCAACTCAAAATGGACCAAAGACTTAACATAAGACCTAAATCTGTAAAACTACGAAAAGCAAACTCTCAAGGCAAGAGTTTCTTGAACTTAATCTGAGCAGATTTTTTTTATTATCCTGAAAGACAAGGGACAAAAGAAAAGTAGGCAAACTGGATCACATCGAACTAAAAAGCTTCCATACAACAAAGAATACAATCAACATAGTGAAGAGAACCCACGGAATGGGAGAAGACTCTTGCAAACCTTGCCTCTGTTAAGGGCATCTAATCTGGAAGATAAAGGAATGCAAACAAATTAGCAGCAAAAAATCCACTCATCCGATTTTGAAGTGGATAAAGGACCTGAATAGACAATTTTGATAGATGACACAGAGGCAGTAATTCCAATAGCCAGGAGACATCCTAGAGATCCACAGTGACACCTTCACATAGACATGTCACAGAATCCTCTGTCAGACACAATGAAGACCCCTCCCCGGCCACATAGGCCTTTCAGACCCAACTTAAAGATGTCCACAGAGACCACCACAGAACCTCCAACACAGCAGTCATAGAAACACAAGGTCCTCCCTCAGATACAGCACCATGTTTAGGGTCTTCACACAGATCTCACAGAACACCTGACAAAGACCTCCTAGAGGGACCTCTGACAGAGATTTGTACCAAGAGAGACCTCAGACACCTAACATAGAGAATTCACAAATTCACACAACAACCTTTCAATGCCACATCCTCTCCATGTTGACGGCTCCACATTCATCTCTTAGCCCCGACTTCCTGAGGGCTCTGACTCGCACGTCTCTGGTGAGACCCAAGGTGGCCAAACAGGTGCATGTAACCCAGCTGGCTCAGAAACCCACCCCCACACCTGTTCTTCCCAGTGGTGCCTCTCATGGCCTCACGGTCCTTGGGGACTCGGAGCCAAGACCCAGGACAACCCTTGCTCTCCCTCTTGCCCTAGAAGCCCGTCGGTGATGCTAACTTCTCCAGAAATGCAAAGTCCACCTGAGTCTCCTGACACCCAGCTCTGCTCTGGTTACTGTCCTCGCTCCAACATGCACCCTGTGCCTCTCTAATGCCACCTCACACAGCAGCGAGCAGGAGGTCTGCCTGTGTGAGCCTGGCCCTGGTACGCGCCTCCCTTCTCGGGCCTTCTTGAGTCTTCCCACTGCACCCTGAGTGAAAGCCAGGCTGCTGGCCAGGCCAGGCAGGTGGACAGCTGTGAGGATGGACCCATACAGGCCTCTCTAGGCTGTTCCTATCACTTCCCAGGCTGGGCCTGCTCTTCAGCTGCGGAGGCCTGCTCTGAACTGCCTCCTGCCTCAGGGCCTTTGCACCTGTGGTTTCCTCTGTTTGTCATGCTTCCTGCTCCCATATCTCTGCTGCCTGGTCCCTTCCAGACAGAGAAATGGTGCCTCCCTGGAAGTTTCTGTAAGTCCCCGAGGGAACAGAGCAAATCATGCCGTCTACCCTTTCTCCTTCCCACACAGGACTTGGTCACTATAGTAATCACATCTCCCTGTCCTGCTCCAGGGTCAGCTCTGTGCTAGACGGGCCTTCAGCTCAGAGCCCATAGTACTGGGACAACCAGGTGGGCAGCAAGAGTGCCAAGGGCAGAATGAGAAGCAAAGCCAGGGGCCTGGGGCAGGGCAGGATAGGGGAGGGAGGTAGGAGGCTCCAGAATTACATGCCGAGAAAGGATGGTCATTTTAGGAGGAAATGGCCACCTGGGGGCTTTTGGATAAAGCAAGGGCAGCCAGCCCACAAAGCCTCGGGGCTGCAAACTTCCAGTGAGGCCCAGGCAATGAGGACCTGTGGCTTCATGGGACACAGGCTCTGTCACAACTGCTCGCTGCTCCTGCAGTGTGAGAGCACTGATGCTCAGGGCTACATTCCAACAAAACTTTATTTATAGTATCAGGCTGGGGGCCGAACTCTCAACTGCTTCCCTACTGGACGGGGAGCCCAAGTTTGCTAGAGCAATGCACTTGGGATTTAGGGCAAGGTGAGAATGGTTTTCTGCTCCACCGGGTCCAGAGCTGTGTGCCCTCAAGCAAGCTGGGAGACCTCTCTGGGCCTCAGTTTGCACCTTTGTAAAACTGGAACAGCACCTTTCTCTAGGGAGTTGTGAGGCTTATATCTGAGATGCAGAATGTAAAACCGCTGTGGGTTCCTCTCTGCACGCAGTAGGTCCTTGACAAAGGCCTCTTCTAAGAAGTCACACGTGCATGCCTGTAATCCCAGTGCCTGGGAGGCGGAAGAAGGACTATAAGTTGGAGGCCAGCCTGGACAACAGGCTGAGAGGCCCCATCTCCAGAGAGCAATGGGAAGCACTGGGGACGCAGCCGAGTGGCAGACAGAACTCTGTGTTCAGTCCCCAGGATGAGAGAAAACAGAAACAGAACATCGGGTGGCTGCCTCTGTTCAGGTTGGTGCAGCTTCAAGGCACAGGCAGGAGCACCTGGCTTCAGACCAAATGGCTCCAATGCCAGCTGCGAGGCCAAGGGATCCCGGGCTGGGCGCCCCTGGCACAAGAGGGGCATCACTGGGTGGTGCCAGCACATGCCAGTGCTGGACTTGGTAACCCTGTGCTGGCCCAGTGCCCGTCCACCCCATGCCAGCAGCCCTGTAGCACCAGAGCTGTGCTGGACACAGGGCACATGGGCCCACAGATAGGGCCTCTGCCCAGAGGGAGGGCAATCTGGGATGCTGGGGGACAATGAGGCTGGTGTGGGAGTCCCCTCCTTGGCTCTGTGCTGGAGGCTGAGGCCTGGCCAGATCAGACTCCCCGGAGTCTCCAGCCCTGGGTCTCCAGCCTGCTAGGGTAGTTGGGGAGGCACTGGCCACTTGCCATGCGGGTCATATCTGCGCTTCCATCCAGGGGAAAGGCACAGGGCTGACCGCAGCTGGAGTAAGACAACTCGGAGGCCCGGCCTCTCTTCTGGTCCAATAAAATCCTGTTTGCGTACTCCATTATGATCTCTTGCAGTTACCGCAGCCCGTGGACAGAGGCCCTGGAAGCTTCTTGATGCCTCGACCCTGCTGGCTTGGGACGCGCTGGGGAAGAAAAGGGCACAGCAGCGGCAGGTTATCCTCTATCTGCCTCCCTGCCCCTGCTGCCCCCGGCAAGGCCTGAAGAGCCGCACTTCACCCACCAACCAGCGGGTGAGAGGCTGGGGAGGGAAGAGGGACAGGGGAGAGGGGCTGGGGCAGGGGGGACGTCCGGGGCTGTCCCTTCCTGGAGCTCTGCTGTCCAGGTCAAGGTCTTGGCCAACACAGAACACCTTTCAAAGTGACCTCCAAGACCTGCCCCTGCTGTTGGACTTCACAGATGCGAGGGGAGCTCCCACACCTGCGGGAACAGGATGGTGGCAAGGTGGAGTGTCCCTGGAGGGGTGGGTCAGGTGGAAACTGGCCCCTCTGGTCACCCACAGGCAGCCTGGTCTGAGCTCCGGGTCCCCCAAGTTGATGATGAGGCAGGACAGCTGCTGCTCCACCTGACCAGTCCTACTGCGAACAGAGCTCCTACTATGCGCCAGGCTTGGCTGCTGGCTCAACACAGGTGACCAGGTGGCAGCACCAGCCTGGGTACCACTCCATGCTGTCTACCCTCTGCCCTCCAGGTGAGGCCGCAGGACGCCTCCCGAGTCTGGCCCTCTACCCACAGTCAGCCTGGCCGGGCGGGAGGCAGGGAAAGTGGGAGTGTCCATGAGGGGAGCAGCGCAGCTGAGCCTCCTCACTCTCCCCTCCAAGCCCCTAGCGAGGGCCACATATGCCCATTACACAGACAGCAAAGATGAGCATGCCGGGTCAGGGGACAGGCATGAGGACCCACGACCGAAGCTCAGTCAGCAGGTGGCTCAAAGCCAGGCTTGAATTCTGACTGCCATCAGCTGCTGGGGGCCCTGAGCAAGTAACTTGCCCTCTCTGTGTCTTGGCTTCCCCACCTCACATGGGAGATACCAGGGACATGAGTGCCGATGTCTGTGATGGCACACAGCCAGCCCCCAGGCCCGTGTCAGGCCTGACAGGCCAGTCTGCCCAGCAGTGACCACGAGCATCACACTGCTTGCCAATCTGGTGCCGGCCTTCACCTGGGCTCCCCGGGGATCAGGGAGGCTGGTCCAGGGGGCTGCATGCTCCGGGCCCTCAGGTTTTCTGTCCCCACAATGTCACCCAGGTCATTGGCTGGGTGGTCTGAAAAATGGAACCCCAGGGCAGAGCAGACTTGGGTGCCACAGGCTGGTTGCATGCGCTGCAGTGAGGAGCCAACTTGTCTGTTCTGGCCACCCATTGTCCCCGAGGACTGCTTGCAGCCCCAGGGTCAGTGCTCGCCCACTGCCAGGACCTGGGGCACAGCTAAGAAGCCTGCCTTCTGCTCCCTCCACGGGAGTCCTCTGTATAGCCTCTGCTCAGCAGCCTCCCCCTGAGCTCCGAGTACTTTCCTGGAAGACCTCAGACCAAAGCCTGAGCCAGGGCCAGGGAGGGAACTTGGCACGGATCCCACTGGCCCAGAGCCTGCCAGAGCCTGCTGGCTCTGAATAGTGTGACTTTGACACAATGAGCTGGGTGGCGGTGGCAGAGCATCCCCACAGGGAAGGGCAAAGAGGGAATAAGGCCCTGCCGGGAGGGCAGAGGCCTGTGGCCCCATCTGCACAGGCCAGCTGCTGTGGGTGCCTCTGGGACACAGAGGGGAGGGTTGTCACCAGGCTCTACACAGCACCTACCCTGCCTGGCAGGGGCCTGCACCTGGAGAGTTCAGGACTGAGACCCAAGCCAGGTGGGGAACTGAGGGTCCCAGGGGTGCAGTCACCTCTCAGGCTGGTGATCCCAGTTTTCCCATCTGCAAAAGAGGCTGAGCTCACTCACCTCAGAGGCTGCAGATGGCAGGGGCCACATCCTGAAGGGTTTATGGCAGGGCTGTGACCGGCCCCTGCTGTTAAGCCACCCCCAGGGATGATCCCAGGGGCTCTTTCAGCAGAGTCTCCCAATAGGGAGGGGGCTGCCCCTGGAGCTCAGCTTACTGACTGGGCTTCTCTCCCACCAGGGCAGGAGTGGGGGCAAGGAGGGACAGTCCCTTACATAAACATTTGCATTTGGGCCTATCAATGCCTGTTGATAGGGACACGTTCTCTTCCTGCACATCAGGATTTGGAGACTCACTGAGCTTGAGGTTGTCTGCAGCCTCTGACTCTGGTTTCACATTCACCCTAGCTAGAATGTCCACAGCCTCAGGTGAGGGCCTGGCCTGTGGCAGAGACCCAGAGGGGAACCCAAAACCCACAAAGATGGGCACAACAGCCCCACGCAGGTGGCATGGATTTCGCAAGGACAATGAACCACAGAGGCCACCACAACAGGGTGAGAGAGAACAAGGATGGGAAGGACAGGCATCCAGGATAAAGAGGGAATGAGGGGCAAGACACCATGGTACAGGGGACAGAGCAGCAGTGTCAGGCCCTGCCCGAGTCTGGGAAACAGCACTGGGGAGCAGCGGAGCAGGGGCAGCCTGGGGTGGGCAGGGTCGGCCTCTGCAGGCCTGGCAGGTGGGCCTCACCCGAGGCCTCCAGCTGCTGCTGGGTTCCAAGGACATTCTGGGGTCCAGCGGGCTGTCAGAGTCCCTGCTCTCCAGCCCCAGCCTCCCTGGCCAGCGGCAGACAACTGCTCCTGGCTCCAGGTCCCCTTGGCCCTTAGCTGACCTCCAGGACAGGTCTGAATGACAGGGCAGGGACACAGGAAGGCACGTGCCCCAGGTTGATGAGGGAGGGGGACTGTGCCAGGCACCTCAGCACAATGGTCGGCCACAGGAGTGACTGTCCTGGCCCCATCCTGGAGCCTGGCTCACCAGGCATAAGGAAGAGGGTCTGCACTCCCTGCCAGATGACCCATCTAACAGACCAGAAGGGGGAAGAGAGCTGGCACCTATCCTCTGTCACCTAGCCCCAAAGTGAAGGCACCCGAGAGGGAAGGGAGGCCTCCAGGGGCCAGCCTCCTGGCACTGGGACAGGAGGGTGCTGCCTGGCACAGGGACAGGTGGGTGCTGCCCGGCATGGGGCTGTGGGGGGCCTTGGTGGTGCCTTTGGAGCCCAGGCCCTCCTGCCTTCCAGGAAGCCCCAGTCAAGGCCCATCCCCATGCCCTCCTACCGTGGAAGTGCTTGGCCGTCTTCTGCCGCAGGGCCTGCAGGGTCACCTGGGAGTCCGCCCACTCCAAGACCAACCTTCGGCCATACAAGTGGGTGCTGTGACACAGGGCATTGAAGGCTCTCTGCAAGGGGACAAGAGACAAGGCAGTGTGTGAACCTATAGCCTGGGGACGTTGGGGCTTGGGGCCCATCTGTCCATGAATGGTTGTTTCCGGGGATGCTGTGAGGGCCCAAATGCCATCACAGCCAGCAGGGCTGCCTGGTGCCTGGCCAGGGCCTTGCTCCCGAGTTATGCCCTCTACGCACAGGGTGCCCCATTAGCAGGCTCCCCATCCCCCGCACGTCAGCTATAGGAAGCCCAGCTCCATGTGCTCACCGAATGACAGCTTTGCAGCCCTGTGTCACTTGGTACCACTCTCCTTTTCTGGCCCCGGTGGCCCTATCTCCCACATTGTTCTTGAGTAAGGCCCTTTTGGTTTCTGCTGACTCCTTGTGAGTCCCCTGCTCTTCTGCTGCTTGGGTCCAGCCCTGGTCCTGCAGCTGGGGGCCTCCACATGCTCCTCCTCTACCTCCTTGCTGTTCCAACCTCCACACTCAGACCAATGCCCTGCCTTTACGTGCAGGACCATGTCAGGAAGGCTTCCTGTAGTGTTCTGCTTTTGGGGCCTGGAAACTGAACCCAGGGGTGCTTCACCACTGAGCACTGGCCCTGACTTTTCATTATGAAGGTCTCACTAAGTTGCTCAGGGCCTCTATAAATTGTGAGGCTGGCTGTGAACTTGTGATCCTCCTGCCTCAGCCTCCAGAGCTGCTGGGACTGCAGGAGTGAGCCACAGCTTCACAATCCGGGCGATCAAATCTCCGTCTCTGGATGGGAACATCAGTATGAGCCAGTGTGGGGCTCAGAGGAGACAGAAGAGGTGACCTGTGAACAGTCTCAGGAAAGGGTGGGGCTCACAGCAGGTAGTCCCAGGGCCAGTTATCTGACATCACCTCAGCCTGCTCTCGGCAGAGCTAAGGGAGGTGTTGGGTTTGAAGAGGACCAGGCCCAGGCATCCCCATCAGGATTGGAGGGTGAGAGGAGCCAGTGCTCTGCTCTGGGTCCTGGATAGCAGCTCTGGGGCTAGGCGAGGATTGGGATCTGTGCCTCCTGCTCCCCCAAGCCAAGACACACCAGGCAGCCGGGAAGTCCTTGGCTCTCACCCAGGAGGGGTCTGGACAGTCGATCTGTTTTGGGGCCACTCCGGGGCTCAGGTGACTGAACTAGGAGGAAGCAACTGGGGTGAGGGGACACTGGAGGAGGGTGGGCGCTCATCTGGCAGAAGCCGTGCCACCAGGGGTTCACTGCATGGAGACAGGCTGAGTGACAAGACCACAAGCCGAGGACGCCAGGCACTGTGGTTGTCGTGGAGGTACTCCAAGGACTGGCCCTGCTGACCTCCACTGTGGATGCACAGCCTCTGGGACCCACAGAGGGTGCCCTGAGGTTGCTGGAGCTGCCTGGGGAGGGCAACTTGTCCCACAGCCCCGGGAAGCAAGTGGTGACACCACCAGACCTCACCCCACCCTGGTCATCTGGTCACCTCTGTGAAGGGGCTGAGAGTGGAAGTCACCCAGGACACCCAGTGCCCACCTGGGAGAGGAAGGGATGGGAGGGGCGGGACACAGCCCTGAGCACATGTTGCCAACGGAGGGCATATGGGGTTCTGAAGAGGGCCAGGTGTGGGGAATTGCATCTTCCTTTTTTTTTTTTTAACTTTAATTTAAAAAACCTTCCTGGCTGCCAGCAGAGCCTCTGTGCTTTTTCCAGGTGGATATAAAGATGAATCTGGACTCAGAGCCGAAATGGCCCATTCCAGCTCTAAACACACATACTCTCAGCTGTCAAGGGAGGGAAATGGCCTGGTGGGGGAGCAGGGCTGGATGGGGGAGAGGAGCTGGTGGGGAGCCTGGCATGGCGGCGGTGCCATCCTGGTGCCAGTGTCCCTGAGGAGCGCATCCGAGATGTGCGGGTGGGGGTGGCCGACAGCTGCATCTGCTGGATTCTCAGCCTCAACCTGAAAGTAGGCAAGGAGGCCAGGGAGGCGGCCCCCACTGGCCCAGCCCCTCTGCCTCCTTTGGCCTCCCGTGGGTGCGCCTTACCCTGGGAAACAGTTCTCACTCCTGGGCCTGGAGGCTTGGTGTATGTCCCTAAACCCCTCTCCTGGTTCTCCGACATTCCCCCTGACCACTTTCATCTCCTCTGCACTCCTCAAACACTTAATAATGGCCTCTCTATGAAAGGCTTTCACACTCACAGACAAGTGGCAGTCAGCTTGCGATGGGCTCTGTGGCTGGGTAACTGGGTTCAAATCCCTGTTCACTGTGTGATCTTGGGCAAACTGCTTAACATCTCTGAGCCTCATCTTCTGCCCATGGAAAGGAAAGGCAGCAGCAGAGAACTGGGAGGGTCCTGCGGGTCCTGCTGCAGGCCGCTCCTTGTTGTGCATTGGACTTTTCACTCCCACCACAGAGCAGGGGCAATGGCAGGTTGACACACAGCTCTGTGTGACAGTTACCACGCAGATATGTGGTTCTCCAAAAATAGCAGAATCACCCTCCAGTTCCATCCCCGCAGGTTAATGGGAAGTCAGGCTCTGTTCCCCGGTGCCCACGGCCTTAGTGACTGGAATCTGGTGGCCTCAAACTGTCACAGGCAGCGGGGAGGACACTGATTCCAGGCTAAATCTGGCCTTGGATAATCCAGAGTGACTTTGCTTCATTAAAGAAGCATAATGAGAATGTGTTGGGTGGCAGCTTGCAGGGGCAGGGGCAGGGTTGTGGAGGAAAAAGACGGCCCAGGCTCCAGGGGACACCGAGGCACACGAAGGTGCCAGGCAGGGCAGGGAAGTGCAGGTCCCCTGTGATGGGTCAGGTCTGCCAGCTGCTTCCTCCTAGGCTGTGCCCATTGGGCCACAGCCACATCCTCACCTTTCTAGAGGCAGCTCAGAGTGGTCTGTGCCCAGCGGCCTTGGTGCCTTGCAGGGCTTGGGGCTCCTGTGACTCAGCCACACTGAGGACCCCATTGAGGACCCCTTGGGCTGCCTGCCGCCCTGGGCTGATGGTCTCCTCATTTTAGAGATTTTCTGGCTGCAAAGAACTTCGAGCTCTTGGCCCCAAGCTCAGAGAGGACTCTGTCCTTCCGGGCAGGGAAGGGAGGGCCAAAGGGGCCGGGCCCCCGCAGGCCAGCTTCCTCCTTCTTTGGATTTCAGTGGCTCCATATTCCACCCCTGGCTCGAGCCCTGGAAGCTGCCCCCACGCACACACCTGCTGGCAGCCCCGGAAGGCACTGCCCTTCTCCCCCATGGGCTACAGCAGATGCCCACCCAGCACCCAACACACCTGGCTTCCTCCCTGCAGCTGCTCCCAGGCCTGGCCTTGACCCCTGCAGAAAAGGCGCTGTGTCCCTGCCACCTAAGTGGTGCACTGTGCACAGAAAATAACCAGAGAGACGGAGGCATCTCCTCACTGCATGTCTCCTGTCGGCTCCCTTCTAGCCCTGCCCTTCAGCCTGCCAAGAGGGGTCAGGCCAGGAACACGTTGGCACTGGGAAGCGAGCCTGGGATCCTGACTTGACACACAGCCCTGGTCTGGTACTGCACCCAACATGCACAACTGTGGACAGGGACAGTGACCCATGATGCACGATCAAGAAACTGAGCCCCCGCTGGCTTGCTGGTCAAGACTAAGGTCCAGGATGGAGCTCTGAGTCTGTAGTCATTGGCAAAGAGAAGGCCACGGGGGCCACCCTGTCCCTAGGAGCCCCTTCTTGCAGTTTTCTGATGGTGGATGCTGGCCATTCCCGGCCACTCCCATAGGAGGTGACTCCTGGGCCCCACGGCAGGGCTCATGCACATGGGTTTCTACTCAGGTGAAGTGATGAGGGCCCGGGGTGGAGGCGAGATGAGGTGGGCACTTCTTCCCTGCTCGGCCCTCACCTTTTCATCCAAGCCTCCCTTAGGCTAAGTGAGGTGACATTTCTCCACTGATCCTGGTGAGTCCCTCAGCCCATTGTGAGCCAACACACTGTCTACCTTTGAATGGCAGCCATATGTGTGCTTTCATGCTCTGACCTTGACCCTGAACCTTGACTCCCTGGGTGCCTGAGCTCCTGGAGGGCAGGTGGGGCTCCTCCCCAGGCAGCAGCCTGAGCCCTGGGAAAACGGCAGCCCCTGGGCCCACTGACTGCAGCTGCCCAGAAATCCTGGACATGGCTCTCCTCTGAGTAGGGCACAGCCCACAGGTCTGGGGAACCCAGGTCTCCCACCACATTGTCCAAACTCCATGACAGCGGTGATGTGTTGTGGCGGTGCAGGTGGACTGAGGCTATCATGAAGAGCAGGAGGACCTGGAAGCTGCCAGCATTGCAGGCCTGACATTTCCACAGCCTCCCTGGGGACACCCTCCTCCTCCCAGCAACAAAAGCCCACCGCACACCCTTGGCAGGACTTCAGTCCTACAGGCTGTGAGGGCTGCCTGGTTCCTGGGTAGGGCCAGGCATGGATCCTGTTGTGATGCCCAGGGTGCCCTCCAGGCCCCTCTGGCTCCCTGGGGAGCTGTCCTGGCAGAGACCGAGGGAACACAAGCCATGCCAACCAGCCAGCAGTGCCCCTGAGCTGGCTAAGGATCAGCCCAGGGCCACCAACTTCTTGGGGATGTTCTGATGTTTTCCCCGCCGTGGGTACGGTGGGTGCTCCAGGACAGACCCATTCCCCATGTCCCACATGCCAGGTCCTGAGAGCCACCTCTTGGCAACCCTGCAACCCCTGCCAACCACTCCTAGCCTGCGTGGAGGGAGAGTGCCAACTGGGCAAAAATGTCCCCCGGTTCATGGGGTCTGTGCACAACAAAGAGTGACTCTGCGTCCTTCTGAGAAATGACACCATGTGGCAGAGTGTGCTTCTGAGACAGATACCCACAGGCCCATCCCCAGCTGGTGGCTCCCAAAACATTTCTCTCCCACCCCCACGCCCACCCGCTTCCCAGCTCAAGCAGCCCGACTCATCCCCAGGGACCCTCCCCCAGGGACCTGCTGTGAGCCACGTGCTCTACCAGAGATGGGCACCTGGGTGCCACCTCCACCTCAGGAGTTCACAGCATGCCTGGGACAGCAGAATGGCCACTGAGGAGGAGGGCTTGGGCCCAGTGATTCTCCGGGCTCCAGCAGGGCACAGGGCCCAGCCCCGCTGCTCTCTGGCTCCTGACTGTTGAGAAACTTCCCTCTTCACTTTCTCAACTGCACAGTGGAAAGCTCTGACTTCTTAGGCCACCAGAAGATAAGGTAAGACAACGGCTGCTCCTCCAGCCCTGGCCCAGTGCCTGGCGAGGGCCAGGCTCCCAGAATCTTTCACCAGCACTGGAAGCAAAGGATTTGAATGCCATGGAGGAGGAGAGGTCCTCCAGCTCAGCTGGCGCCTGGACCTGCCCATGGTAACTAATCGCCTCTGAATCTGAAAGGAGGACATTGCACCTGACTCCTTGCTCTGACCTCCAAGGACAGGACAAGCCTCAGGCTGCTGGGAGTCTGGCAGGGAAGCGGCTGAACTGTGCCTGTGTGGCAGTGGCTTATCCTGGTTCTAGACACTCAGTTCACACCTGTGTTGGCTGAGCCCAAGTCCCTGCCCTGCAGGTAATCTCAGGATCCAGCCTCCTTTTCTTGTCCCTCTGGGCTGTGATGACAGCAGAACCCCATGGTGGAGCACCGCGTGCCCAAGTGTGTGTGTGTACGTACCACGCTCAGGACAGCGTGACTACTGGGCCTGCCCCCGGCCAACACCCTGGAGGGCATGGAGAATGTCCAGCTGCAGCACCAACCCAGAGGCCGGAGGGACACTCTGCTGCCCCCACTCTTTCATGCCACGGGCTGTGGCTGTGGGCAGAGCTTCCAGGCGTGTTCCCTGTCACCCTCAGTGGCCCCCAGGGCAGTTTCCTCTGGTGGGGGTAAGTCCCCTGCACACACCCAACAAGGAAGAGGCAGCTCTGCTGACTGCCATGCTGACCGCCACGTTGACCCCTGTGTAGCCCTGCTGGGGGAGGGGGCGTCAGGACAGTGCGCCTTGCCCCCTCCCTTCCCCAGGCAATGCCCCTGGGACCCTGCTGCGTCCCAAAGACCTGGGCCTCCCCCTCACACTCAATCAAGAAAGTGTGCCCTAGCACGTGCCAGACCATGACAGTTCCCAAGTGGATTTGGCGGGGACAGGCTCCCAGCAAGGAGGAGGGTTGGGGGACCCTCGCAGCTCCACCTGGCCCTGGCTGCCCACCGCAGTGGACTCTGTAAGGTGACCGGGGCTGGGAGAAGCCTGCTCCAAGCTCCCTCGGATGGGAGCAGGCATGGGGCCTGTGCCCTGTGGCTCGCTCAGTGCCCACCCTTGACTGGAGGGCCGTGAGAGCGTGGGAGCCGCCAGCTGGAGGACCCCACAGTCGGCTGTGCTGTCTTCCACAGCAAGAGCAGGTGGCTGCCAGCGCCTGCTGACATGGCGCTTGGCTCTCCCACGTGTTTATTTAAGCCGACACATCACTCTGCTCATTGGATAAAATTCCATGTGAAAATAAACCTTTTAAAACAATAGCGGTGGCGGCAAATAAAAACAGCTGCAGCCGCAGAAGTACAAAGGTGAGGACGGGGAGGAGAAGGAACCGCGAGCAGTTCAATCTTCCCCAGGCCACCCTCCCCGTGGCCCTTTCTTCCTTCCTCCATGACCGCCTGGGGGACGGGGGCTTCTAAGAGAATCCCAGTGGCCATTGGTGGCCACTCAGCCAATGAGGACCTGGCTGGGGAGCCCCAGTACATGTGGGCTGGCTCCTGGGCCCGCCTCAGACTTGACCAGTGGGATGCAGGGAGGTTGAGCCTCTGCAGGGAGGCATGAGGAATGCCACCCTTTCTCTGGGGGCTGGAGAGGCTGTTCCCAAAGATACTACAAGGGACAGCCTCTGGCCTCTGCCAAGGTGTCCCTAAGAGGTGACACAGAGACGGCCCTGGGTTAGGGGACCCCACAGATGAGGTGGAAGGACCACTGTGCCCAGCTGGCGAGCCCTGGCTGTGGGACTGTGAGCAGGACACCGGCCTCGAGGCCTCTGTGTCTCCAGCTGCAGAGGCCTCCTGCCCCACCCCCAGAGTCCTGTGAGGATCAAAACATGACGCCAAGGCCCCAGAGCCGCTCCCCTTCCTCAAGCCCATGCCCGGGAGCTGGCCTGGTATTCAGAGCACCCACAGCAGGAGTCACTCACCCACTGCAGAATGCAGTCCCTGAGTCAGGGTTGGGTATCCGCCCGGGCTGCAGACAGGCTGGAAGGACAGAGGAGCTAGGCGGTTTTCCCTGTGTGGCAGGCAGATGGAGCGGCCATCTCTGAAGAGCTGTGGCTAGCAGTTTCTGGAAGTGGCTCGTTAGGTGGGGGGATAGCGAGGGCCTGTGCCTGGAGCAGGGAGGGAAGGGCTACAGGCCCTTAGGGGTCAGAAGCAGCTGCCCAGCAGAGGAGAGGGTGGGACGAGCCAATCCTGAGGGCCGGGGTCTCCCTCCTTCTTCCAGGAGCCAGAAATGGAGCTAGGAAAGGGATGGTGGTGAGCAGCCGCCACCTCCAGACCTGAGTGTTGTGTCACGGTGACCCCAGCTCTGGGGTTGGAAGGGGGTGTTTTGCTCCCTGCCCTTCCCCACACCTCTCCTTGGGTCACCCCACTGTAGCCACCCCTGTGTCACCCTCACGACCAACAGGAGGTCGAGCTGGCCTGTTCCCAGAACACCTGGCACCCAGGCCACAGGCCACTCTGCAAGGAACTGCCACCACGCCACAGGGGAAGGAGGTGCAAAGGGGTCCAGTGGCCCATGGTCACAGGACAGGCAACATGACACTGGGATGCTGACTGGCAGTCTGGCCTCGCGGTTTGTGTGCCAAACTCCCGTGCTGACCACGGCCTGCTGGTGTGCCCTGCTGAGGTGTTTCCTAGGCCCACTAGCCCAGTACGAGCAGACAGTGTAGCCACACCTATGCCCAGCACAGGTACCGACAGAGGAAACCCACCCACAGCCTTCTCTACCCAGCCCCCCGCTGTGTGTACACCAAGGACCAAAGACAGTGGCCTGTGGGGACAGGCACTGTGGCGGCGAGGAGGGAATGGCCAAGTCACATGCAGAGCTTATCGTGTGCCGGGCCTGGGCCAGCGCACCATCTGCTGTGCCCAGAAAGGTGGGCCCTGCCATTGGTGAGCCTTCCAGGCTGCACAGCTGCCCTCTGCTGCCTCCCATGCTGCCCTGGGCCTGCTGCCTGCAGGGGCTGCACCTCCAACCTTGAAGGGAGGCAAGGAAAGGCTGCCAGCCCAGGAGAGAGGTGTCCAGATGAAAGTGGCCACGTGGCCACAGCCCAGGCACCTGGTGCAAGGCTTGGGGACAAAGTCTGGCAGGGCCCTCCGGGGTGTCCCCAGGGCCTGAGCAGTGACCCAGAGCTGCACCTTGGGCTCCGTGCCAGCTGACCCCCTCACTGGGACCCTCTTATGCCACAGTGTATTCAAGAAGCTTCTGCTTTCCCAAAGGAATCCCCGCCAGGGCAGAAGATGCAGGGCCACCAGCACAGCCTCCTTGGGTTTCTCTTCACCCTCGAGGGGGCCGAGGCCAGAGCTCCCAGAGGGAAGTCCATGACCATGGCCCCACAGGACCTTTCTTATGGAGCTCAGGGTTGAGGGTGCAGCAGTGACCAAGGACACAGCAGGGAAGCCTGCTGGTGGCAGGTGAGAACCCAGCACCCACAGCAGGGCCAACATTTTGTACTCAAATTTGGAGCAGAGGCTCCATTTCAGAAGGCCAGGGCTGGGCTCAGGGACAGAGCCCTGCTGGCCCGTGTGAAGCCCTGGATCGAGTCCTCAGCACCACAAACCTCCAACCAGCCAACCAAGCCTGGCGGGACAGCCGCAGGGATGCAAACAGCATGCACATGGGGCCACCAAGGCTGCCTCCCATGCACAACCATACCAACCACAGCCTGGCCAGGGTGCAAAGATAACCAGGGAGACGTGTCCCCACGGGCTGCCCCTGGCACCTTCTGCTCTCCTCTCTGAGTGCCTTTCCACATAGCACACTGCCTGCCTTGGGGATAGCTGAATGGCAGAGCCCTCTCTGTTGTGTGAAGGCCTGAGAAACCTGCAATCTGGGCTCCTGCATGGGTGCAAGGGAGCAGCCCTTTCCCATGTCACAGGCACAAACCCAGCAGCGTTCCCTCCCGAGGTGCAGCATGAATTAGCACGGTCAGGAAAAGGGACACAAGCTCGGGGGTGGTGCACGCTGCACTGAACAGGCCTCGAGCTTCCCCAGGGTCTCACCTTGGCATCCTGCTTTGTGAGGAAGTCCACGAAGCTGAAGCCCCTGTGCGTGCCTGTCCAGGTCATCTTCTTGGGCAAGCGGACCATCTTCAGCTCTCTGAAGGTGCTGTGAACAGAAGCAGATGGGGTCTTAGCACAGGGATCTGCATAGGGGGTGGGTTGCTGGAGGACGGTCACACGTGCCCCCAGGCACACGTGGCACACCCGTCAGGCCCTGGTGGCTCACACGGGGAGGTCATTTTCAGCTCCAATCCAAGAAGCTGCTGGCTGGGGAACCTGTCCTCTCCTTCCTGGAGGGGAAGCCAGTTCTGGGGGACCCAGGCTTGTGCTCATGTAGCCAGGCCAGAGAGGCCCCGGGTTCTGGGTGTGGGGCCAGGTCCAAGTCCAGGTCCAGCTGGCTGCATGGGAGCTCCAGGCTGAGCAGGCGAGCAGAAGCAGCAGCTCCCAGGACTGGCACCTACGAGGCGCCTTGAGGGCTGGCACTGGATCGACACAAAGCTCCTTCCTCCACATCACGTCCCCTTCCCTGATCTGTCCTTTGATATCTGTGAGCCAACGCAGGCAGCGCTATGCCAAGAAAATGGCCCTCCTGCTGCAGGGATCACACAGGTGACATGCCAACCCTGTGGCCTGCTCCCCCTAGAGATGCAGGACAAAAGGACCAAGCTTCCTCGGGCCTTCCTGGCCCTCTCCTTGCCTGCCCACCCCCAGCCCTCTCCAAGTATCCATTTATCAACTACAGAAGCACAAATTGCTGCTGATAAATATTTAATGCGCGGCTCTGCAGAGAGGGCTGGCATATTTGAAAATCTATACACACTCATGGCCCGCGGCGCCCACATGCCCCCGACAGTCCAAGATGCTTCAGGGCCAAAGATCGACCAGGGGCCAAAACGGGGAAGGCCGTCAGCCCTCCTCAAACAACATAAGCCGAACCTGAGGTGTTAACTCGCGGCCGCCAGCATGACCAGGCATCTGCCAGTCTGATTTCTGCCGGCAGGACAGCATGCAAACACTGCCTTATGAAGCCTCAAAATGAATCCACACGTCTCCTCGCAGCTCCCCAGAGCTCGACCCCTCCTGGCACCTCCTCTGCACAGATGAGGAACAGCTCTGGTCAGGATGCCAGCCTCCTAGGAACAGGAGGAGCCAGAATGAAGCCCATTCGTCTTCCCGCTGCAAGGTTGTTCCTGATCCCTCTGGAGGGGGCTGGGGCTGGGGACACAGGCCAGGAAGGTGGGACAAGAAGGTGAGTCTAGAGAGCAAGCAGTACAGTTCCCAAAACCTGCTTTATCCTGCCACCTAAAGCCATCACGTCCCATGATAGCCAGGTCACCTCTCAGGTCCCTGCCTCTGCTGGGGCTGGTGACGAGCTCTCTGCTGGGCCCCTTCAGATACCTGACCCTCTGGCTCCAGTTCTTCAGAGAGGCATGGGGACCCCAGGGATGACATGTGTGGTGGCCACAAGGACCAGGGCTGTGGGTGAGCCTGCAGGTCCAGCACTGGTGGTCCAGCAGTATGGAGGGCCCGTTCCCCCGACCCAGCCCTGGTCCCCACTGGCTCACAGCAGCCCTTTGTGATGTCCCTGAGGCATGGCTGGATGCCACCTGTAAAGCCAGGGCTCACTGTGGGGTGGGTGTCTGTCTGCCCCCAGCCTCCCCAGGGCTGGAGGTAAGCCCTGTGTGGTGGGAACCACAGTGGTCTTGTCACCTGTATCTGCAGCAAGCTCCACCAGGACACCTGGAGACAACCTGAGCCAACCAACAGGTGACAGCAGCCTCCCCTCCCAGGCAGGGGACATGGGGCATGCACAGACATGCTCATCAGCAGCCCGTCCCCATGTGACAGAGCTGGAGAACGAGTGTCCAGGCCTGGCCTCTGGGCAAGACAGTGTGGCCACCCTGCCAGCCACTGTCAGGAGCCAGCCTGGCCAGGTTGACATGAGCAAGAGGCCCACGAGGGGGCCAGGAAAGCCCCATGCAGCCCACCACAGTTCAGTGATTGCCCAACACCAGGGGGCAAGAGAGGGAACAGCCTGAGCTTTCTGTCCTCCGGCGCCAACCCTGACTTGTGCCCGCAGGGCCCACAGCCTTCTCCCCTGTGCGTCCTCAACTTCTGCCCAGGTCTCTCAGCCCTTTTTTGTGAAGAGCCAGCCTGTGAGAGAGAGAGAGAGTGTGTGTGTGTGTGTGCATGTGAGAGAGAGAGAGAGAGAGAGAGAGAGAGAGAGAGAAGGAGAAGGGAGGGCAGAAGAGGGAGCCCGCTGAGGTCACCCACCCCCTGCAGCCCAGGGGCAGCTGGATGCTCTGTACATGGTAAGCAGCCGTGGGTCTAGAGACGATGAGGAGGTGGAGAGGACAGGCTGGCAGAGCTGGGCTTCTGTGGCCAGTGGAAGAGGCGCTGCAGAGCTCAGCAAGGGGAACTGTGACAGAGGGACACTCTGGGTCCACCACAGAACCCAGCTGGGGGTCTCAGGGAGCCCTGGCCCAGGGCTTCCAGACGGACCTCTGCAGGCCAATGGAAGCTGTGTTCGAAAACCCTGGCAGCTTCAGGGAAACGGCTCTGGTGAGCAGGTTCTTTCTTCTACTAACAGGACGAGAGGGAGTGGGGTAAGATGGAGCTGGAGGATTGGAGTTAGATCTTAGAAGGAACTTTTGGACATCTTCGGACACTTCCAGAAATGTCTGGCTTCAGCATCAAATGTACTGAGGCTTCAGCATGCCATCATTGCTGCCACGGTGCCAGCCATCTAGGAGTGCCTGCCAGGGCTGGTCTTTGAAACATACCATCTTCAGGGGTAAGGGAACTGAGGATAAGAGTGACACCATCTATTGGTTTACAGCTGAAAAAATCAAGGGCCAGAGAGAAGGCTATTGGCCAAGTCCTCAGGACCTGGGACCCGTGGCCCAGGACTGCTCCTGTCCTGGAACAAAGCAGGGACAGCGGATGGCCCTGGGCACTCGTGTGACCGTGTTGGATCTCGTAAGGCCAACGATAATGATCATGGAGATATCGAAAGAGAATTAAAAAGAGATAAGAAAGGTCGGGGAGAAAATAGATGAGGCGCCATTAGCTCTGGGGAGAGAAGCGGGACATGAACACAGGCGATTCTTAAGCTCTGGCCTGATGCCAGGTCTCAAGTCCTTGGAAGGAACTTTAGAAGGAAATTCTGCAGGAACCTGCCTCCCAGGGTGAAGGCTACCACTGGGGACTGGCTGGGCAGGACCAGGTCCCAAGGGGAGGGGCTTGGAAGGACACCAGGCCTCCTCCCCAGCCAGCCTGCTCCCCACTGTGTAGGTAATAGCAACCACAAAATAGCAATTACTGTATCTGTAGCTGTGGATGAAGAGGACAGGCCGGGCCTTTAAACACGGCCTACCTCCCCCAGCCCTCCCCCGTGCTGGCACTTTGGTAACAAACTCGCACCTCACTTTTCCAATTATTTCATTCACCTCGGGTTCACCAATTACTCCCCAATGCACGCACTACCCTCTCCGCCATGCCGGGCACGCATGATTAGTGACGGTTTGTGGGTCTGCGACAACTGGAGTTTGTTGCCACGTTCCTAATTCTTGTGGGGTGTGTGGGGTGGGAGGGGCCGGGCCTGGTAAAAAGCCGGTGTGCACAGCATGTTTGCACACAGGCGTGAGGCCCACACAGGCGCATGTGCCATGCCACAGTGGTGTGAGTTCCACCTCTGCAAGCTGCAGCCCTAACCCACCCTGAAGACCAGGTACCAGTGAAGAGGGCAAAATCACCTGTGCCCTTCTCCAGGGAAGGGGGGGCTAGGAAGGAGGCACCAGGAGGAGGGGGTGTGACCCACAAGAACCTCTGTGCCATCTTCCCCTGCTCTGCAGCTGCTGAAGGACTAGTGGGGAGGCGCCAGCCCTGACAGCCTCTCCTCGTGTGCATGTGGCACCGAGCAGGGGCACATCCCAAGGAGCCTGGACCCTGCCTCAGGACAGGCGTCCTGATCTCCCGCTGGACCTGCTGGCAGAACCAGAGCCAGCTCAGTGTGAGCCACGTGGTATGTGGGTGCCTGTTCCCCACCTGCACAAGGCACTGCTGTGGAACAAGTCTGGGGCCATCCAAGGCAGGGCAGGGAGGTAGGGTGAGGAACAAGTCACAGGGAGAAACCCCAGCCAGACTTCCGGTCATTAAAAGCCCTTTAAATATGCCACTGCCATCTCCTGGCACATCAGAGGCACATGCGACCAAGCAGGCTGCCCGGCTTGTCCCCTGAGCCCTGTGTGGGCCAGTTCCCAGTGGCCATGCACTGGACCCTCCTGAGTGTGGTGCCATGCCAATTTCCTGGTGGAGAGAACTAAGGCAGAAGGAAGCCACGTTACTCAGGAGCTTCCACTGATCTCAGGGTTGCAGACTCACCTGAGGACAATGGGCAGCAGTGAGCAGAGCTGGACCCAAGGTGAGTGGCTGTCCCCAGGTCCGTGCGCCTGTTCCCTGGGTTCACAGAGGCCGCTCAAACGGTAGCCTTTGCCCTGGGAGGCAGGATCCTGCAGAAGTTGATGGAGGTCAGTTCCTAGACTGATCCCCAGGGACTCTGCGCCTGGGGGAGAGCTGCTGGCCAGACACACACGAGGAACCAGGTTCCCCCAATCCAACTGCCAGTGTCTACAGTGGAGGATTCCAGCGGTAAGCTGGCCCTTGGGCAGCATCCTGTCTCTGGGCCCCCTTTCCTTACGGAGCCCCTATGCGGCTTGAGGCCTGGTTGGGGCAGGCAGGGAGACAGGCCAACAGGACACCTGGAAGCAAACCCACCCCTTTACCCCAGCAGGTGTCTTCTGCCGCCCACACCCCCACCCCCCACCGTGGGCTCCAAGGGATGAACTGCCCAGGCTTCCTGCACTTGGGTCAGTCACCACTCAGGCTGTCCAGCTCCCAGGACCTCTGCGCCCATGGTGATCTCTGAACTTGTCTCTTGGGATGTGGCGGTGCCTGAGGTGCCCTGCCTTCTTCTCTGCCACCTTGTTCCCTCCCCTCCTCACTGTGAGGACTACGGTGATCCTCCTCCTCAAGGCCCTTCAAATGCTCTGTCCGTGACCAGGGCCTCCTTTCAGGGGCACCCCAGGGACAGCTCTTTGACACTTACACTGCCTCCATAGAAGTCTTCCCAGACCACCCTACTTCATGCTGCCTCCATCCTGCCAGCCACCCTGTCATGTGTGACGGCTGCCTGAGTGAATTTCCCCCTCCTTCTGCCAGTAGAATGGACCTTGCTGATGGCAGGGCTCCTCCACTGTTGTGGCCATGGCACCCGGGACTGCCCGGCTCTCAGATGCACATGGACTTCCTTTGTCATGGAGCTGAGCCTGGGGTTCTCCCAAAGAATTAGGTCCCCATCCTCTGTGCATCATCTCAGCAGGCCACGCGCTGTGGTGCAGGTGGGGTCACACTAGGGGGCAGGCCATCCAGACCTTTGCCCAGGAGGATGCTCTCTCATGTATGTGACCCACAAGTGCCTGCCTTGACTCATCCAGTCACAGAGCAAATGGCAGCAAGAGCTTTCACCATGGGCTGAGAACCGTGCCCGTCTGGTGGCAGAGGACGTGGACTATGCACACAGCCCTGGCCAGATGTGCACAGGGCTGCCAAAAGCCCCGTTGAGGAGGCAGTCCCTGCCCAGGTCCTGCTTGCCCTCTCCTGGGAAGAGCCCCTCTGAGGCTCAGAACTCCTTCACCCACTGCTCATGCCAGGGAGAGCCCTGAGCAGGGCCACCTGGCCACCTTCAGCCATGTTCCTTCTCATCTTTGCCTCTTGGAGGCTGAAAACAGCCTGGTTTCTGGGAAAGTGACAGAGAGGCACAGAGAACAGTGTTCGGCTTCCCTCAATAGCCTTTCCCAGGGTCCTTGCCAGGGAAGCATGACCCTCTCATTTTCTAGATGAGAAATCCCAGGGGTAAGAGTGAAACAGCATCACTGAATAGGAGTCAGGGCCATGTTCCAGAGAGACTGAGGCTCTGGTGGAGGGGCCCTGGCACTGGAAGGCAGTCTCCTTGCCTGGCTCTGTCCAGCACTAACTGGGTGATCCTGGGGCAGTTCTGGGTCAAGAGCAAGACAGACGTGCACAGTGGCACATGCCTGTGATTCCAGTGATGCGGGGGCTGAGGCAGGCAAGTTCAAGGCCAGCCACAGCAACTTAGTGAGGCCCCAAACAACTTGGAGAGAGACCCTAAAATACAAAGGGTAGGGGATGTAGCTCAGCTCCCTGGTACAGAGCCCCTGGGTTCAGTCCCCAGCCTCAGGGACAACAGAGAAAGAACAGAGTGTGGAAGGACGCTGGGCTGTGCCAGAGCAAAGAGAGGCTGGCCTTGTCCAAGGTCAAGGCTCCAAGGCCTGAGGGAAGATGGGGTGAGCCGAGGGGGACGGGACAGGGACAAGCCAACTGCACGAACAGCACTGGGGAGCTCATCTGAGACGTGCCACCCCAGCCCAGCTGCTTTGTATCAGCAGCTCTAGGGTGATGACAGGCCCCAGCTGAGAGCCAGCCTCAAGGGCCACTGCTTCTCCAGGTTGGGCAGGGGCCACAGGAGCCCAGGAGTAGCCCCTCTTCAAAAAACGCCTGAAACCCAGCCTCCTTCATGCGAGATCTCAGATGGCTACCAAGAGCCACGCCATCAAAATACACTGTCACCAAACACGAGAAGCCACCTGCTACCTCCATGACCAAGCTCCATTCTCATGTGGCCTCTCAGGGGCTCTAAGCTCCATGAGGAAAGGCAGGGCTCTGCCACTGAGACCTTCTGTGCCGCAGTCTCTGGCTGGGCACAAATCACGAGTCTCCACACAGCTTGTAGATTCAAACAGCAATTCTTTATTCCCGAACTCACACCGGCCGTCTACAAACACGTTCTGGGGGAATCCACGTTCTCTGCCCAAATCCACTCCACATGGGCTTCTGTCTCCCAAAATATACTGTCTGACCCTAAGAACTCAAGAGGAACTCAGCAGCAGGTTACGCCCTATTCTAAAGGGGGAACACCCTAATCTCCTATTATGCTAAACCGCCCTATTCTAAAAGGGGAACACCCTAAACACCGATCCTGCCCTGGTCCTTGAGCAAGGTCACCTTTCAGAAGTTCTTCCACTAGACAGCATAGGAGTAAGCTGGCAAGGAGATTGTCATACCTACTTGGCTGATGGCTCCCAGCACTTTTTCTTCTTTCCAGTTTATATGGTCTTCATTTTTACGTTTTTTTCTGTTTACTGATAGTACTTTTGGTACAATGATAACAGAAGCAGTGATATCAGTGAGTCGTCTTCCTGATTTTAAATAAAATCCTTCTAATATGTCCACATTGAGTCATGTGCTAGCACCAATTTTCAGCAGCTAACAAGAGCCAACCATTAACTTTTCATGAGTTTTACAAATCAGTGTTAAAATATAGTCATTATTTAAAATTAAATTATAACTCCAACATTTGGGGCTGATGAGTGAAAACGTTCGACAGTGTGTTTGCTGCAAGCTGACTTACCTCTGGAGCTCAGGCTTGGACTTATCTGGCTTGGGACCGGATGTCCTGAGATGTTGCTTCTGAATGCCCTGGGAACCCAGCGCCCAGATCTTCTCACAGGGCTTTGAGGACTCATCCCCGCCCCCACCCATGTATCTTCCATCTAACTGCAGGGCAGCATCTTCACATCTCCGCCTGGCTGCTGTCCCACACTGGAGTCCCTGAATACCAACCACCATCCTACATTCCACCACCCTATCAGCAGTTGGCTTACACTCAGTCGGTGGATCCCTATTCACATCTGAGCAAAGCCTATGTTGCAGCCATTAGACCCCTGCACCAGCCTGTGGCCGCCAGCAGCCAGCAACAGTCCTGGCCTGGCCGCCAGAGCCAGAAGGGGGCTGCCTTGCCTTTGCACCTAGGGTGCCTGGCTGGCCTGCTTCCCCACTCTCTAGGATAGAAGGAGGTGCTGTGGGCACTCTTGGGGATGCTTACAGCTGCTCAGATGTACTGTTACCCCACGGCATGCCCTGGATGCTACAGGCCTGTCAAAGTACCTGGGGCTCCATGACATGAATCACCAGATGGAAGAGGTGCAGAACATCAACCCACATCTGCTTGGGCCTGACCAGACTGTAATCTGCAAAAGTCCCATTTTCCATGGCTAAGAACCCCCTTGGTCTCCCCTGTCAGAAGGAGCTGGTGGTAGCCCTGATGGATCCCATGAAGTCTTCTGCTCGGTTCTGGGAAGACTGTCTCTCTTCAGCTCGACATCCACATATAAGTGACTATGGCTGAAGTGCAGAGGCGATTGTCACCTTCTGAATGCTTAAATGCCTTGCTGCTGGGAGGTGTTCTCAGGAAATCAGAGTCCAAAAATGGCTGATTGTTGTGGGAAAAGTTGGACAAGACTGGGCTGAATCTTCCAGCTGGAAGACAGAAAACTGCTCTTGTGACACTCATGACATCCTTGGTGGAAGAAAATGCTGTTCACTTGGCTTGATACTTTGAATATGGCTGTGAACTGGAGTTTTCTAGTAGACCAGTGGCCAAATATTTAACCAGGCCTCACCTAGGGAGGTAAACCAAGATGGTAACAAGGAAGAATAATGCTGTGGGTGGCTCAGCAAGTGTGTAAAGAATTCACGGACCTCCCCAATCAAGACAGAACACCCAACAGCAACAACAGGCCCTTCCTGGTCTTAGAAACCTACAAACACAACCACTTGTCTCATTTTAGCCTGATTACCCACAGGTTCAGCAGCCAGGCCATCTGTCCCCCTGTGTGTGGGGTGCAGAACTACATCAAAGAAGCCCTGATTGTCATAGACAAATCCTCTATGAACCCTGAAGACCAGAATCCAGCAGATTCTAATAAGACCCTGGAGAAAATGGAGAAGCACAGGAAGTAAAATGGGGGTGAGCACATGGTGGGAAGGGAAAGGACAGAGGAATCCATCTCCACTGGAACAGACTGGAGGCACTCTTTCTGGGGGAGGAGTTTCCAACCTCTCTTACCCAAAGGATCCAAAGTCCTCTGTCACTTGAGGCATGCAGGATCTTTACCTGTCCTCCAGGATCCCTGCAGCTTCTCTAGCACTGCAGTGTCTTTCCTTGGACACATGATCCCAAGGTGACAAGTACTGGTTTTTGTTTTGTTTTTACTGGTTCAGCATTTATTTTTTGGCACCACATCTCTCCTTCCTCTGAAAGTTGTGCTACAGAGTTTTAGAACCTTCTCCTAAGGTCCCAGGGGCAGACAAGAAGTCATGTGCCTAGCTGTTGAAAGTTCAGATTGATGATATTCAGATTATCTACCTACTTCAGTGGTGGTGCCCTCCAGGAGGAGGAAAAGGTACCATGTGCTCTGCTGCCAGTGAACAGATGCTACCTTGATGCAAACCCGGTGCTCAGAGGGGTCGTCTACTGTAGGAAACTTGTAGAAACAATTCCTGCTGACATTTCATTTTTTCTTTTGTCTCTTTTTTTTTTTTAACTTTGAAAGTTAACTCTTTAAATGGGTGACTCTTTGGAATGACACGTTCCTGTAAGGAACTGAAAGTTTTGTTTGCATGTTTATTTTAGATCTTTATTTTTCAAGTAAACTTGTAAATGGTGGGCAGTAAGCATCTGCTGCCTCCTGTCATCCCTCAAGCCCCTGTGGAGGCTCTGTATTTTGAGAAACAGTGTGCTTAGTATACAGACTTTATTTATGCAAAGTTTAATGGGATCTGTAAATACTGGTGCACTTCTTACAAGTTTTTGAGAAATAGGATTCGATTTTAATATTAACTTTTAATGGTGGTGGGATAATTCATAACATGTGTTTCAATTTTATTAATCTGTACACAGGATATGAAGAAGTAAGAAGATAGATTTGTTCTTAGTTTGGAAAATTCTATTTAATCAGGGCTCTCTGTTCAAAAAGCAATAGCTTCACATCTTGTTCCTGTGAGGCTCATTCACTGTAAGATGAATGTGTGTTATATTTGATATGGATGAAATGGAGGTCTAGAATTAAACTCCCTGGATGTAAATATTCCTCAAAGCAAAGTGTGCATATGATACTTGTATAATAAAATTATTCTTGATAGAATCTGTGGGAAAAAAAGTAAAATTAAATTATGGATATGTGAAACTAAGCCAATCATATTAAAAATACAGGTAATCAGTGATCAAAACTAACCTCTTCTGCTTTTTTTTGTGGTGTCTTGCTATGATCCCTGCACTTCAGGCTATTTATGTGTCTTCTGTGACTGTGAGATGGAAGTGTTCCGTGGTGAGTGATTGCATGCCTTCCAGTCACATCACACTGAAGGCTTTGACGTGGCCATGATTGGAATAATTATAATAGGATAATGACAAAGACTGGAAACTAGGGCTTTTATTTTCCTTATTAGTCTGTTTTCAGGCATAGACTAATATGCTTATGACCTCAATTGTGCAAATTCTAAACTCTTAACTAAAAAAGAAAGGAGAGAAGGAAAAAAGAGGAGAAAGCAGAGCTTCTCCCAGTGTGCTAACCTTCATATGTTGCTTTTCTCTGCAGACATCTGTGATGCTCTGCTGGCCTCTGCCGTGCTCTGGGTGTCATTCAGCAGCTCTTCAGAGCTGTCCAGGAGCCATGGCCTTGGCTTTGCAAGTCTAAATCAGAGAGATGATGAGTCAGCTGTTGTCTCTGCTCCTTCCTCAGAGAGAGCTTGCATCTTTATTTTTGTTCCTGTAGCTCAAAAATTAATTATTTTCATTTTAATGAAATTGAAGAATTTAGACTTTTCATGTTCTCTTTCTTTGTATTTTAAATTTATTTTTATTTTCTTTGGATAAATTTCTTTCTTATTAGTTGCCAATAAATTCTCATAAACAAAATTAAGTCAGAATGGAATTATTGGAGCTATTCATTATTTCCAGTTATACCAAATCTTTTTAGTATAACAATAGACTATGAAAAGTGAGCTGATCATGAAAAACTGAAATATATCAATATAAAAAAGAGCCAACATCAGAGCCACTGGGATTAGTCAGCAGGCCACCACACAGTGTCTCTGTGATGGAAAGAGTCCAGGGCTGCCTGATGGACAATGAGCATCATCCTGGGACATCATATGAGAGGAAGCCAGGGGAAGGCTGTGCTGATAGTAGGGATTTCCTTCCCAGGTAGTATGAAGGAAGCTGTGGACTTGCTTTTTGGAGATGAATCATTCCATCTTAGGACTCCAGTGTCACTGAGTAAATTACTTTTTCTGTTGCACAAACAGTAGTTCAGAGGATTAAATAAGTTAATACAATTAAAATAGATCTCTCTTAAGAAATTCTAAAAAGGTAGACTGATTTTTCTGTGAAAGGTAAGCTAATTCATTCAGGAAGTACAATTTAAAATGAGCTCTGCCACTTCTAAGTACATCCTTGTAAGTATTGGTGATGTAGCCTGGAGTTGAGTATGTGCTTTCGTTATGTAATATTCCAGAGATCTGGTTTTAAGTATAGCTTGAGTTTCTTTATCCATTTAAAATCATTTAAAATCAAGCATGGTGCTTAGTTATCAGATACATTGATAGGAAAGAGTCGATACAAGAGAAAAATCCAGAAAGTGATACTTAAATATAAAATATTTAAATTGCCCATGATTATCCTCTCTCATTTTTTTTAAATGTGCTTGAGCAGAGCTGGGGATGTGCCTCAAGTGGTAGCGTGCTCGCCTGGCATGTATGCGGCCCGGGTTCGATCCTCAGCACCACATACAAAGATGTTGTGTCCGTTGAAAACTAAAAAATAAATATTAAAATTCTCTCTCTCTCTCTCTCTCTCTCTCTCTCTCTCTCTCTCTCTCTCTCTCTCTTTAAAAAAAGTGTGCAGGAGCATCCTGTGGCCTGAGAATAAAACTTCAAATCTCATTCAATATATTGTAAAATATATTGTCATTGAAACCAGAGTTCAACTATTATTTACATTATCAAATTAACAAATTATCAAATTAATTTTTATCTGGTGATGGAGGTTATAAACATACAGAGGAAAAAGTCTTCTAGTTTCAAATCTACTCTTTTCCATTATATATCATTTTAAAAAGTTAACAGCTCAGAATATGATAAGCAGTCATTAAAAAATGGTAGTACTAAATTCACCATGTATATTTAGATTACACTGCATATTTAAGTTAATTTTTCCTGAGAGAGTAGCATTCAGCTGAATAGGTTTACTGTTTATGGTTGCAACTCTGATTGCATGTAATGTGTGTTTCAATAAATATTCCTTGATATTGCTGCCAAACTTCATGCTTATTCCTAAAGTGTGATTTACAAAACTTAATGCATCAATACTTCTTCTGAAGGATTGCTTATGTGTTTTCAGTTTTATGTGTATGATTTTCCTTTTATACTCATGCATTTTATTTATTTCTGTATTTGTGTTGTTTTCTATTGATTTATGAAAAGTAATAAATTATTTCTTAGCAACACTTTTGTGACAAATAAAGGAAAGTTGTCTTATGAACTGTACTGAGAAGGCTGAGTAGAGAAGTCTGGGCAGGTTCAGGTGTTTCCAGTGACCAGAGACAGAGAGGCAGTTCCCAAGGGGCTGAGCATCATGGTAAGTGATCTTGTGGCCATGTTAGAGTCAGTGTTTTTTTTTTTTTTTTTTTTTGAGTTTCTTACTGGAAGAGAAAAATTATTGTAGCGATAGTAATGGATTTGTATTATCATTAAACATAGAACTAAATGCTTTTTGAGTTCATTTTTTTATTTATACATGATAGTAGAATATATTTTAACATATTAAAATAGAGTACAACTTCCCATTCTTTTGGTTGTACATGATGTGGAATTACATTTGTCGTGTATTCATCTTTGAACATAGGAAAGTGATGTCAGATTCATCCTACTATCTTCTCTATTCCCATCCCCGCTTCTTTCTCTTCATTCCCCTTTATCTAATCCAAAGTACTTCTATTCTCCCCCTACCCGATTATGAGTTAGCATCCACATATAAGAGAGAACATTTGGCCTTTGTTTTTTGGGGATTGGCTTATTTCACTTAGCATGATAGTCTCTAGTTCCATCCATATACTGGCTAGTGCCATAATTTTATTTCTCTTTATGGCTGAGTAATATTTCATTGTGTATACATACTACATTTTAAGAGTTTAGTTTTCAAAGCTCTGCTTGTGGTGGTTCTTCTGGAATTCCCATTTAAATCCTGAGGATAAGTTCCAGGTATACATTTAATAGAGTGGCCCTGAAATGATATGCCTTAACTTTTTATTTCAAGAAATATAAACTGTTTAAAAGTTAACATCTCACAATGTCTCCACTAATTTTTTTAAATTGATAGATTAAAAAAAAACCTTCATTTTGTTTATTTATTTTTATATGGTGCTGAGGATTGAACCCAGTGCCTCACACATGTGAGGCAAGCGCTCTACCACTGAGCCACAACCCCAGCCCCCAAATTGATAGATTTTAAGAAGTAAAACTTATTCCCAATTAAGAAAATTCATGTCATTAGATACAGGTAAAATTTCTTTTTTTTAAAGACACTTTTTATTGTTGTTTACTTTCAGGACAAGTTTAATTTACAATTAAATATCAGTTCAATTTTAAAGCCTTGAACATGGCCATCTTTTTGCACCAAAATATTTTCCTCTTTAATTAGGGGTTATAAGTTTACTTATTTGAATTGTCCATTAAAGAAGTACTCTCAATTTTAACTTTTGACCAGAAATGCATATCTAATGCATTGTTACTGAGATGTATTTTGACTGACATGGTCCAACAATAATTATATTCTTGCAATTTTTAAAATTATCTATTAAATTTTTTTATTAGTTGCTCTCAATACAATGATCTTGGCATTTCATACATTTTAATCAAATGGGGTATAATTTCTCATTTTTCCAAGTGTACAGGTTGCAGTATCATATTGGTTATACAGCCACGTATATACATACAGCAACACTAGTGTCTACTTTATTCTGCTGCCCTTATTATCGCCCCCTTCCCCTCCCCTCTCCTCCCATCACCTTTCTCCACACAATCAAATGTGACACATTTCTCTTCCCCCCCTCACATAATCATCGATGTATTTTGGATAATGATGAGGGTCTTTTTCCACCTTTCATGCAATTGATACAGGTGAAATTTCTAACAAAATTGGATTTGAGTGTTTACTTTGTTGCCATCAAAATTAAATTTGTATTTTCTAAAATTAAGAGTATGTCTCATATAAAAGTAGATTGCTGAATATGCCTTCTAAATAAGAACATGCTATAATACTAATTTTCACTTTTTCTTTTCAAAAACTTTCTTAAGAATCTTTGTACTCCACATTTATCCAGTTAAATGTTAAAAAAATTAAAAAAAACACCCAAAGAACTATTTTCATGTGAGCTTTCACTTCACAGTTTGCTTGTTCATGGAGTCTAGTGACCATTGATAAAGCTGACTCATAGCATTCAGATGCTTCTGCCTTCCAGCCTCATTGGCACCTTCTCATTCTGTCAGTAATGGGGGCTATAGGTGCAGACCTCCAGACCAGAGCCATGGTCTTGGCAGAGGTGGTTGAAATTGACTAGAAAATCATATCAGTTTTTTTCTACTTCCCCAAGTGCTTGCATAAATGCTCCTTTTCAGGAAAGGATTGCTTTGTTCATAACTCAGATGCTGAGTTTGTGAGCTCTAAAGCTGAAAGTGGCCACCTGCATGGGTGATCACATTGGAGATATTGGAAATTGTAAACTGCTTTTATTGCAACTGTATCAAAAGTGGCAGTGAGAATGAAGTATCATTTTTTTTTCATAACAAAAGAACATGGAGACAAATGGAACTGATTTGATTGTTTCTTTTTTCCTTGTAATTCTTGGCCTTACCAATGCCATTGAATATGTTTCCACAGAACATGGACTGCATTCATCTGCCTTCATTCCACTTTATCTAATCCAAAGTAATTCTATTCTCCCCCTACCCCATTGTGAGTTAGCATGAGCTAATCTGTGATATGCATTCTGTGGAAACTGTGCTTTGAATTTTGTATTTTAACGTTTATACCTCATCTGTTGGTGGAGTCAGGAAAATATTTTCCTAATACTTCCAATACTAGTCATTGCTGAGCATTTTAGAAACTCTTGTTAACACTAAGATACTTATTTCTCACTTCCATAAAGTTAGTAGTATATACATTTATGTTATGGGCATCAGGAAGATAAATTAAAAAATAAAATGATTAGATAAGGGAAATTATTTAAATTTGTCCATAAGATACTAAATAGATTCTTACAACATGAGGATTGACTATTTGAATTCTGAAATTTTCCAAATAGCATATGATATAAAATTTATTGGCTTTTAATCCAAGAAATTTTTCTTAAAAACTTGAAAGAGTAAACGATAATTTAAAATATCTGAAAATATGTCAATCTCTGATACAAATCAAAATATTACTAAATATTCAATGTGAATCTTACCTCATATTTTTTTCCATAGAACCTAGGTTTGTTTTTTTGTTTTGCTATGTTTTGTTTTTGTATTTTCATCATTATACACAGGCAGATGCCTAATGGAATTTGTCTATGTTCCATCAAGTAGGTCAATTCAAATCACAGCAAAGGGACTTGCAAACCAGATTTCTATAAAGGTGAATAAAATACAGGGATGATTTTAGCTTTGCACATCAGATATTTAATTCGATTTATTTTTTCTAAAAATTTTAGACCTATGAGGGCCAAGAAATTTTCTATTTTTAAGCTACCATTATTTTTGTCCTGAGGGGGAAAATTTTTTTTAAACCCTGCAAGATGCACTGTGAGTGTGAAGTGCTGTGGACAGGCCAAAGGTAAAAATTTGTGTTTTCAATATTTCCATATAGTAGCACACAATCCTGTCTTGGCAACTACATAGCTTTATTTAGTCAGCTTTTACAGACTTCAAAATGGTAGCATTGGTGAAGCACCTTGAAACAACAAGGTTTGGACAGAATCTGCCCTGGAGTCATTATATGGAAGGTAAACATTGATCTGCTCTGGTTCTTTCCTGCTCCTCCTCTAGTTTAAGAGCTTCCATATTCTCCATAGAGTTGAAGTTACCATATGAGACAAAGAGAATAAATCGGCCAGGTTTGTTGTAGCCAGCAGCCTTCAGAGAGGTGTGACTTTGTCTCCAACTACATCAAATTATAGAATTACCCTCAGAATCTGGGCTCTGCTTGACTCAGTTGCCTGGTTTGAATGGTTAAACAATTTCCAGGAATGCTTAGATTTATTAGTGTTGTTCCTTCCTTCCAATATGGTATTTGGATGCACAGGACAGTCTCCTGCCCTTGGGGAAGTGCATGATAGGAGGAGACATCATGGTATATGTCAACTCTTCATGTTGGTCCTTGGTGCTTCCTGATGATGAGGGATTTTGCCTGGCCTTAACCCTGAAGACATGTTACATCTTCTCCTGAAGCCTGTGGTGGACTTTCTAAGTGTTTCCAGGGAGCAGTCATCATCCTGTGCTGAATGTGTCCCATGTCATTTGGCTTCTTGATGATGGTGGGGCCTCCCTGAAGTATGTGAGTCTCATTTATGGCTGGAGCAGAAAGTCAGGGCCTGGATTATGTTTATTTTGCCCCTGTCATGTTGATCTTCTATTTAGATTCTGTTAGACTCAGCTTCCTCCTTTTGATGGGAATTCTGGGTCACTCTGAGCCAGTGGAAAAAAGTATTGATGGGTTTTGTCCTGGCAGGTTAGGCTCAGAAATGACCTATCAGCTCAGCTGCAACAGCTAATCACTTTGCCCTATGAAACCACAGAGGACATGGAAAATAAAAGCTTTACATTGCCAGGGAGTGTAAAACCAGGAACTGCAGACTGTCTCTGACTTGGCATGGTCCAACATGTGATTTTTCAGCTTTACCATGGTGTGATAGTGATATGCATTCTGTAGAAATTGTACTTTGAATTTTGTATTTGAACATTTCTTGGGCCACATGATCTAATATTAAGGTTGAACAACCTGTACTCTATAGAATATTGTGTATTTGGTAGGTTAGGTGTATTTAATACATTTTTTCCATTTTTCAATATTTTTAAATGATGGGTTTACCAGTTTTAATGCCATATAAAGTGAATGAATACAGTATTTGGAAAAGGGTGGTAAAGGCAAATGACCACTTTGACCTACAAAATCATATCCCTAAATTCCACAGGGAAACAAAGCAAAAGACTGCCTGTACTTTTCCTCTGACTTTTCTGATCCTCTGGGCCTTTGTCCCTGAGAAAGGAGTGTGGATTACTGTCCCACCATGTGTTAGCTAGTTATTCCTCCTGAGCAACCAAAAGTCATCACATCCTACTTTCCTCTTTTCTGAATTGTTCTTACTCTCCCTGGATTCTCTGGGACTTAAAAGTATAATGATCCCTGGCAAACAGCAATAACTAAAGGTGAGGAATGACAACTAAAGTAACTTATTTCAAAATTATTTTTGTGTATATGATCTGTGTGTTTAGTGTATCATGTAGACCACAATTTTTTCATGAAAAATTTCCAATCATTTGAGAGTAAGTAGTACCTAATGCTCACATGGTACCTTTCCAAATAGTGTTGGGAGGCCTCTTGGGACAACCAAATTCTAACCTAGTTGGGTAGCAAATTCTATTTCTTTTCTTCAGCAATATAACTATTCTTATTTTTTAGCTTCTTATATTACTCATGATACACTGCAGTACAATGAGAATATTAGTGTGTGCTCTTTATATAACCAAGATGCCTTTGTTTACTTAACCTGTTTATGAATGAAATGCTTGTCCCTATTGAGGTGTATTTTGCCCATGGCTTGCGATATTTTCCATGGCTTCTCATCCATGCACAAACAGCTGCATTGCCTCTTCTGGGGAATGAGCAATTTCCATTTTCCACATTCAGAGATCCTTGTAAAAGGTCTACCAACAAAGGGGGCCTTCATTCCTAGCCAAAGGCTGAGGTTGAATTAGCGACCTTTCATGAGGCAGTTGGGATCACTACAGTGCATGGATCCTTTCTAAATGAAAGCACAAGGGATTCCTAAACAGCAGGTCTAATTTGTAGCATAGAAATTGCTCCAGACTAATGGAATGTCTCATTTTGCTGAATGTTAGTGGAGACCTTTCTGAGTAAGGGTTGACTAAAAGACTGTTTCTGGGACTCCCTCACCTCTCTTCCCCATAATCCTTGAAGTTTGACTCCTATGATGTTGCTCCATGGAAATAAGTTCAAATGTCACACTACGGGGACACATGCCCCCTCTTGGAATATTCTTTATGAGTGGAATTCACCATTTGTGAAGCTTGGACCTCCTCTATTGGACCACCTCTAGGACCTCCTCTTGGACCTCATGTGTATTATAACAATATATATATATATATATATATATATATATATATATATATATATATATATATATATCCTATGACAGGGAATCTACTTGTGCCTCTTCTCTCCCAAGACCCTCACAGCACATTTAAAAGTTGCATTAAATTAACATATCACAGTATTCTTAGAGAAAATGTCTTTCCATCAATAGGATTTCTTTCCCAGAATCATTTGGCAGACCATACCATTGTATTTAGTTCTCATGGAATTATTTCTGAGGGCCTCACCATTGAATTTCCTGCCATGGATATATACTACATTTAATTTTTGAAAACAAAAAACAAAAAACAAAAAACAGTGACTAACTAACTTCCTTAGGAATAGTAACAAAAAGCTCTCAGATTTGGGGTACCTGGCCTCCTGCTTGCTGGGCAGACTCCCAATTGTTATGAGGATATCAAAGGGACATACTACTGTTCTGACCTCCTGTGTGACAATCTGAAATCTTATGTATTGAAGTAACTCGGGGGACCTCTGGAAGATGCACAGAGATGCTTTCATTGACCCTGATCAGATCTTTGAACAACACCTCATAAGTGTGAGGATTTTACATTATAAAATTAGCTTGGTGGTATACCTTATTCATGCATAAATTAGATACTGTATATATTTAGATTGTCTATAGGCTTTCTAGGCAATTCTAGTTTTATTTTTAATGTGAAAAGTTAGCAGAACTGCTTTAGAATTTGTCAGTAAAGAACTTCCAACAACTAAGACCTGAAAGCACCAGATCAACACAGATCTTCAAAATGTCATGGTGCCTCTCTGGCTTCTTCCTTTTCAACTTGTCCAGGAGACTGTACACATGAAAAAACAGAGTAACACACAATATTGGTAGATTTTTGTTTATGTAGGAAGAGCAACAGAAGTGCATATCAAATGCCAAAAGGCACTGAAAGTTGTTGCTGGGGGTGGTACAAACAAAACTTCAGGAAGCTAGTGGTGACCTTTCATGATGTGTTCCCAAACCAGGCTCCTTTTGCCCACATAACAGCATGCCAGTCACTGAAATGAGTTTCGTAAAGGAGCAAGAGTTTATCCACAAGTTGGCCAAGCATAAAGATGGGAAGCATAAGTCTTATATTGACCTCCTGGGAATAGAGTTTGGGGACATTAATGGGATTTGGAAACAGGGTATTTAAGATGTGGGCATAATTGGAGGTGAGGTAATCATTGGTTTTTATAGGTGTATTCAATCTTCATGGCTCTTCCTGGGTTGTGTGTTCAGAAAATGTCAGCATTAGAATGATATGAGAGTGGAGGTTTGGCCTTTTTACATCAATAGGACACCCATTGCATACCTGAACAGGCCCATGGGAAGAGTCCTTTTTAAAAAACAAACAAAAAATAAAACAAAATTAAAAAAAAACAGCCTTCTCATGCCTGAAAAATAACCTAGGTAACCATTATCATTGTAACACCTGTGTCAGAGGTGCTGGCTACAGCAAGGCTAGTAGGAGACTAATATTATTTTGCTAAACTAAGTGACCTTTAGAGTTAGTGATTTTTAAAGGTAACTAAAAGAAGTAACTAAGCAGGGAGTATAGGGCCTCAGAGTCAGAGAAGTACAAAGGCTTGATTAGTTTAAGTGAGAGTAGGCCAGCTGTGTTTGCTGTAGGCTAGTAATTGTCAAACTTAGGGTTCTTTTTTCCCTTGGATACTTGGGAGACAAATTCTTCTGATGGTTAAGTTCTTGAGAATGACCTGAGTGCGGAATAGGAGGTTGACCTTGATGGAGCCTTTGAGCTACAGAAGATACATATTTACCATTGTAGGTCCTTCTTTTACTACATAACCAAGGGATGATTGTGGCCCATCTAGCAAGGGTTTGGTTTTAAATGTACTTTTTTGCCTCAGTATTTCTGACATTTAATGAACATCTCAGATTGATCAATATAAACTTATTTTCAATTTATTTTTGAGTTGCTTATTTGCAGAGCCACTGTAGAGTATGTATGCACTTCATGAGAAACAGTTTTACCATTAGGTTTTTGAGTGTGATTTTTTGAATTATGGATGTACTTTTTGGGAAATTGCACACCAGCTCAGGTTTCTGGAAACTTGCAAGAAACATGGAGAAGGGAATCAGAGCACAACTAGATGGATCTAGAGATAAGATTCTGTATTTTCTACACCCTGGTAGCCAGAAAACATGCATGTAGATAACTGGAATTGTTCACTAAGGAATGAAAGCTAAAGTAAATACTTTTGTATTTTCCAGGGTCATGTGCAAAACCTCAGGTGTAAAGCCCAGAGATCTCTGAGAGAGTGAGCAAGTACCATGCATCCAGCTGCGTGCATCTTCCTGTGAACACTGCCTGTTCTCTGCCCTTCAACTCACACTGGTTATCTAGAAACCCAAATGAGACACCTGCGAATTCAGATGCAGTTAAGTGAGGAAAGAAACAGAGCTGGTTCCAATGCAATTAGAAACAATGTTAACAGTGGGGGAAAACATACCTTGGCTACAATTCCAATTTAGCATGTATTTGAGTGAAATCTGGATGCCCTGAAGTTGGGCAAATCTTTTAATTTATCTGTGCTCTTATGCTTGTTAGTGCTTGCTTTGCAGGCACAAGGCTGAGGGTTCAAACCCCAGTACTTACACACAGACAAAAAAAAAATAGAGGAAGGCATGCAGTTATTTTCACCTTTCATCTCTGAGTAATTTTCCTCTCTTTAAAAAGCTGAAACTCAATAGGGCAGTGTATTCCCAGGGGCCACCAAAGCATTGGCCAGTGTAATCATCTTTGGCCCGAGTAATGAAGGCAGGGAAAGTCCTGAGCTTTTCACATGATTGTGGCTAGTTTTGTTTTCTTCATTTTCTCATCTTCTTCTCCAAATTATTCAATATTTTTGAGTTACCTCCTGAGGAACCTGTAGTAAAACTGGCAGGTGACTGATGACTAATCATGGAATTGCTGCAGATTGCAGCACTTGGTGTGACCTCTTGCTGTAATTGCCATGAGGGCAGCAATACCTGCTGCAGGCAGCCTGACTGTTTTCCATCAGGTTATGGTACCTGGAGGGGAATTATTAGGCACTTCACACATGTTCTTATTGGATCTTTACACAGGCGGAAAAATGTTGCTGTGGCAGATAGCTTCCCAGACTTTAGGATCTTGCTCTGTGCAATGGGGGCCCTGTGGACATGTTTTTATTTCTATAAATAGGTTTTTGTTGTTGCTGCTTTTGTTTTGTTTATTCTGCCAAGTTTTCTTTGAAGAGGCTGAAGGTGGTGAAGAGGAGGCAAGTAGCCTATGCTGTGGGCAGTGGGAGAGCTGTGGTGATAGAAATAGGTAGTTTACAAAATGAAAAAAAAGAGATGTTAATAATATGTTCATTTCCTCTTACTCATGAAGACATGCAAGATACAACAGTGTGCTACACAAAATATTTGCCAGTACCATTGCTTAGAACAGTATTTTCCCATAGTAAAAACTGCTTTTCATTTTAAATTTGTGCATCTTGTTTGAAATTTCAGATTAAAATGTAAATAGCATATGAGATCTATGATATCACAGGATAGCAAGAGCATAAAACTAAAGAAAGAGAATTATGAAACAAACAGAATAAATTAACGTAGCTGAGTGCCTGGTGAATGCTAGAGACCATGCTCTGTGCTTTACGTACATTTATTCCCCGAATCCTCAAATGGGCCCTGCTATGTAAGAATAAAGAGATTGTGTGAGAGAGGACTCCAGTTGTAACCCAGATCATTATGATGTCACAGGCCATCAGCTGCAGGCCTACACAAAAAACTTTCTTGTCACAGCCAGCATGGGGGATTCAGGTCAGAGATGCAATTGTGACTGTGAAGTTAAGATGATTCAGCATGTGGATTCTCTTCCTCAGGGCACAGGGGAAGCAGGTTCTCTAAGTGTAGGCAGGTGCATAAAAATGACTACACCCTTTCAAGGTTTGTTTCTGTGAAATTAAGTCAGTAAAAGCATCTGTATTTCAATTCTACAAGAAATGAGAATCAAAAAGGATTGTTTTTTTACAGGGCTATGGGCCTGTGCAAGGCCTTGTGCATGCTAGGCAAGTACTGTACCACTGAGCTATACTTCCAGCCCCAGGATCAGTGCTTTAAGTTCCCTAAAGATACCATCTACACCACATAACACACCCACTGTTTTGAAATTAATCACAAGGAGACAAAGAGGTGAACAGATGCTGTGCGCAAACTACCTATTGACTCATTCTTTTTTTTAAATATTTTTTAGTTGTTGATGGACCTTTTATTTATTTGTTTGTATGTGGTGCTGAGGATTGAACCCACATGCTAGGCAAGTACTCTGTCACTGAGCCACAACCCCAGCCCATTGCCTCATTCTTAACAATCATTATCCAGCTCTTGTAAATAGATGAACACATGACACATCATGACACCTACGTTTTATGGAATACTGAAATATGCAGGCCCTTTCTGTTAAAAGAATGAAGTAAATATACTTATTGATAAACAAGGTTTAAGAAACATTTGGTAAAGCACAGAAAAACAATGTACTACTGTTGAGAGGTGCCACTCAGGAAACGAGTGCCCATTAGCCTTGAGTGATGAGAATATGGAGATGTGGCAAGCTAGCCGTTGTCCATGTGTGTATGAACTATGGGCATCAAGAACACAAAGTGAGGGGGCAGCTGCCCGAGCTGCGGCGGGCGGGAGCGCCTCCAGGAACCTGGAGTCTTCCGCATGGCGCCTCCCCTCGGTGCCCGCGCCACTCAGGGAGGACAGCTCCGCCGCCTTGGAGAGGGCACCCCGGCATCGCAGGGGGCATCCCCCGACGCGAGGGGCAGCGGCGCCAACACAGACTCGTTCCCAGCCAGTGGGGCGGGGAGCAGCGCTGGCGCCGGAGGGGACTCCCCGGCCACCCTCAGGTACTGCCACGCGGAAGGCGCGCTGCTAGCCGCGACGCTGGGCTGCTAAAAGCCCAGCTAAAGGAGAGGAGGCTAAAGCCGAGGGGCTCTGGACCCGGACCCGTGCGGGGCAGAGAGGAGCCCCGAGGGAGAGCTGGCCCCGATGGCGCTCTCCCCGGTCTGCCCGAGGCAGGCAGGCCCCACGCGGCGGCTGGGCGACCCTTGAGCTGAGGGTCCCCAGGGCAGCCAGCCATGACCTTCGGGCGCAGCAGGGCGGCCTTGGTGGTGCTGAACATGGGCGGCGCCCGGTACTCGCTGTCTCCGGAGCTGCTCAAGGACTTTCCGCTACTCCGGGTGAGCCAGATGCACAGTTGTGGCTCGGAACGCTAGGTGCTCGAGGTGTGAGACGACGTGAGCGCAACGAGTACTGTTCGTGATTGTGTCCATGGTGGTGCTGTGCGCCAGCATGCTGCCCGACTGGCACGCAGCAGGCGCTGACAACCGCAGCCTGGATGACCGGAGCAGGTACTCCGCCGTCCCTGGGAGGGAGCCCCCCGGGTAGGACGCACTGCTTCTCTGCACGTCTGTCCTGTAGCGTCTGTCCGTCCCGTCCGTCCGTCGAGTCTCCGTCCTGTCTGCCTGATGAACCAGGCAGGGTTCAGGGCCCAGGGAGGCCCCACGGGCGCCAACTAAGGGAAGGGTTGGGCCCAGTCGTCACCCCTGTTTTCTGGGCACTGACCAGATCTGATACCTCTGCTAGAGACTCAGCTTGAGGGCGAGATCCCCAGGCCTGGGTAGGGGCAGATGGAGATACTCAAACCTCTTCTCTTTGTAGCTTACCTCTGAGCAGATAGAGACCTGCTAATTAATTTTCTCTAAACTTTTGTTGTTATTATGCAGTCATTTAACCCTGAGCATTTAATAGCAGTTTCAAATATTTGCCAATTTTTGATGGTGTTTGAAAAGATGAAATCTTTTTCTGGCGAAATGTGATCTGCTGTGCTCTGCCCACACATGCTATACACCCTGCCCTCGGCATAATGTGTGCTGTAATGGAATTGCCATATGATAAAGGAGGCTAATTTAACGACAGACTCTAAATAATGGATGTCTGTGCCCTTTTCTGCCTTCTTTCTCTACCAGGGATGCAGTTAGTGAAGGTCCTGTCTATCTGGTACCAAAGAAACACACTGTGACTTTCAGAGAGTCTTCAGAAATGGGGAGGGATAGAACCCTTGCCTCTGGAGAAGAGAAAAACCCAAACTGCCTAAAACCCAGAAACAGTATCTGTGTAGTTTGTTTTGTTCTTTCCACTTTACTAGATGAAAGGAGAATATTTTAATCTGATTCCTAAGATGAGGCTTACCTCTTAATGGTGATAACACTTTTCTGTTTTTAGTACAAGTGAGTTTATTTTGCATATTTAGTGGGAGGAAAAAGCAAACTAAAGTTGGACTTTCAAGGGAGACTGCCATTTTGGGCACAAAAATCAAGTTGTATATTCTGTTTTACCTTTGTTTGGTAACCCTTTAAAGATTCTCCCTCCATTCACTTTTGTATTTTATTTTTTTCCTAGTTACTTTTTAAATTCAAATTTGCACCCTGTGATCTTTTTTTCCTGATAGGCCTGTGGATGTTAGGAATGGTGCTATGCTTCTTGATTTTGCAGTGGATTATTTTCACATAATATTCTTCCTGAGGGAAGCAAAGATTTCTCCATAAATCTAAGTAAATAAAATTGTCTAGTATTATGGAGAAAAAAAAAGAACACAAAGTGAAATGAACTGATGTTGTCCCTCTGTTCTCTGGTCTTTTTGCTTGCTCTGCCATAATCCCCACACACTCATGAGATGGACATGGCCTCCCTAGAGGTCAGTCAATCTGCTGACAGCAGACATCATGAGACTAGATTCAATCCCCTCAAACCTGACCCCTTGCCTCATTTAAGTGTCCTCTCCAATAAAAGGGTTCAGCAATTCTCTCTCTCTCGCTCTCTCTCTCTCTCTCTCTTTTCATTGACCTCTAAGGTCAGAGGAGCCATCACAGGACCCAAATAAAAAAGGTATATTTCTGTCTCTGTGTGGTTATTTCATGCAGCTTACTTCACCTGGAGTGACCCTGAGTGTTTAGTCATGAGATACGACATACTACATTGTGTGACGATTTGATATTCTTGAGATTGACATATACATTTTCATGCACATAAATGTTTGGAGTTTTTCTGGAAAAATACTTAAGAAAATATTAATGGAATTTCTTTTTCTGGGTATAGAAGTAGAGGTAAAGAATATAAAATTATTTCCAGTTTTAAACAACATGCATGCATTGCTATTCAATTAAATACTAGGATTTGAAATGAATAAAGAAAAAAATATTTTATAGAATTTTAAAAAATTATAGCATTCAATTTTCTATTTTAACCTTTTTTGAAGTATGTAGTTCAGTTGTTTTAAAAAGGCTTACATTGTTAGACTACAGATCCCTGGAACTTTTTTATCTTGCAAAACTAAAATTTTGTACCACTGATCACTAATTACATCCCTTTGTCTTTTGGAAGCATCTTCTTTGTTTCTATGATTTTGAATATTTTAAATACTTTCTACCAAGTGAAATTATATAGTGCATATCCTCTTATTACAGACTTATTTTGCTTAGCATATTGTCTTTAAGTTTTATCCATGTTACAGTATATGATTGGATTTCCATTTTTTATAAGGCTTCCTATATTCCACTATATGTACATTCCACATTTTCTTCATCCATTAAATGTGTTCATGGATACTTTGGTTGTTTCTACTTCTTGGCTACTGCAAATAATGCTTTGGTGAATATGGGTATACAAATATTTCTATGATATCTGGATTTCAATGTTTTTGGTATATATATATATATATATATATATATATATATATATATATACACACTCAGAAGAAGGATTGCTGGATTACATTAATTTTTTTTAAAAATTACATTAATTCTTTTTTGGGAGAAACTTTCATGTTTTCCATAGTGGTTGCATTATTTTGCTTTTATCAACAGCACATATGGATTGTAATTTCTTTGCACTCTTCCCATAAAATTGTTTTCATTCATTTTCTTTACCCATTGAAATATAGTAAGTAGTTCTTTCTTATCCATGTTTCTCTTTCTGTGTTTTGTTACTATGGTCAACCATTTCTTAAAAACACTAACATTTGTCTTTTTTCTTTGAAGAGAGAGATACCACAATCATATAAATAACATTTATCATATCATTATAGTTGTTCCATTTTATTATCAGTTGTTGGTAATCTCTTACTGTGTCTAATTTATAAATTAGACTTTATCGAAATTGTGCATGTATTGACAAAACATAGTATATTTAGGATTTGGCATTATCGGGTCTCCTCTGGGGTGTCCAAATTTGGCTCCCTTTGGGATAGGGGGACTATTGTACCCCTAGGATATGTAGGGAAAGGAAGTCTGCAAATGCAAGTTTTTTGGGTTTGAGCACCCTGATTTATTGTTGCATTTTCTTGTTGATATCCCAGAAACACAAGTCTCTGGCTTCAGCTTATCCAGGCCAGGTGTATTTAAAACAATAGTCCTGAGAAGTGAGGTGCTGTTGCCCCTCAGATGAAGGGAAGGCCTGCTGCTGCTGTCGTTCCTGTGGCTCAGCATTCCTCTGCTGTGGAGCAGCCTGCTTTGTGCACCAGCACACATGCTGCACTCTGGGTCATTACTTAGGGAGGCCCAGAAAATCCACATGATCTTCACTGAGCCTAGTCTCCTCTGTTATGGGATGGTTTCTAAAATCTTGCCACTGTCTAGAGAGTTTCTTGGATTGGCAGATCTACAGCTTCCTGCCTAAGCTTTCCATTTTGCATTTAAAGCACTTTCAGTTATTTTTTTTTTCTCTTGGTCTTCCATGTTGATCTCTTCCTTCAATTATACGTTTGACATAAATTTTGTCATATATAACATATACATGATAATGGCTAGAAGACATTACTTCTACTCATTTTGCAAAATTTAATAAATTAAAATTAAATTAAGTTGATACATTATAAAACTCATTGCTTTTTGAAATTATTATTTAAGTGATGATTTAGTCTTGAGTTTCCTTCATATCAATGCAATCTAAATCATTTATCTCTACCGCGAATATATTCCTAATACAAGCTCTTTGATAAAAAATAAAAATAAATACCACTGCATTTAAAAAAAATATTTTTGTTATGGTACCAGGGATTGAACTCAGGGACACTCTACCACTGAGTCACATCTCAGCACTGTTTTGTATTTTATTTAGAGACAGGGTCTTCCAGAATTGCTTAGCACCTTGCTTTTGCGGAGGCTGGCTTTGAATTCACGATTCTCCTGCTTTAGCCTCCTGATCTGCTGGAATTACAGGTGTTTGCCACTGTGCCCAGCTACCCTTTTAAAAATTAAATTAGTACATTATCATTATAAATAATATTGGGGTTCATTTTGACATAATTATACAAGCATGAGTATAATTTGTACCAATTCAGGCCCCAGTACTTCTCCTTTTCCTCTGCTTCTCGCTTCCATTTCTTTTTCTCTACTGGTTTTCTTCTACTTACTTAGAGTTTTGTTAAAAATAGTCTTAACAGATATAAATAAAATATATTTCTGCTTAAAAGATAAAAGGACAAGTCCTCTAGGGTTGTATCTAGCTATTACATCTTATATGGTGTCTTTCTAAATACTTACAAGGACAGTTTCAGGACAGCAGCATGCAGCTCACCTTCTGTTCATATCCTAGGTACTCTCTTCTCCCTGATTTATGATTGACAAGACTTTTTTTCACTTTATCCTCAAGAAAGAACACAGGTCTTCCCTCCCTAAGAGCTGAGGGAGAGCACAGCTTTGAAAAAAAAATTAAAACATCAGGGCACAAAGAAGAAGGGCAGGCAGAAGAAATGCCAGAACTTGTCTTCAAAATATGTCTGCAATACACTGAGCAATGCTCAAAATAAATCACACTTCCTGTTCACAAGGCAAATGCACGTTTTTTGGGTGCATTTTCTATTTTATATTTGTTTGTTCTTTTTAGAAGTTTGAATTTTAAGAATTCTATACAATTATGTATTGCAAAAAAGTTTAGAGCAATCAAAAAAGATTCTAAAAAGTTAATACAGGGGCTGGGGTTATGGCCCAGCAGTAGTGTGTTCACCTAGCATGAGCGAGTCCCTGGGTTTGATCCTCAGCACCACATATTAATAAATAAACAAAAACAAAGGTATTGTGTATAACTAAAAAATAAATATTTTATAAAAAGAAGTGAATACAGAATTGCTGTGGTACTATTTTTTAATCTGTATATCACTAGGTAATGAAAGAAAGGGTGAATTAACTATTTATCCTTGAAGTAGATCAAAAGTGTATACACTCAATTAGCTTCCAGCAATATCCAGGCTTTATTGATACACCTGCCTGTCAGTCAGAGCAATGAATCTTAAAAATGAAAGGAAAGAGTTCTGTCTCAGTTTCCTAGTTGTCCTGTACCAAAGTACCAGAAACTGGATGGTGTGAATGACAAAAATGTATTACCTTATGGTTCTGGAGTTAGATATCCAAAGGCAATGTGCAAGCAGGGATGTTACTCTGAAGGTTCTAGGGGAATATCTGTTCTCAGGTTCTAATGCTGTCAGCAATTATTGGTGTTCCTTGGTTTGCAGATGCATTACTCCAATCTGTCATCATGTGGCACTCTATTTGTGTTACATCATTGTTTTAGTAAACTGTGCTTCACTGTGACCAAACGACCTGACAAAAACAACTTAAAGGAGGAAGAGTTCATTTTGGCTCATGGATTTATAAGCTCAGTTCTTGGTCAGATAACTCCATAGCTCATAACTCAGTTCATGGTCAGATAACATGGTACAAAGGTGTGGCAGAGGATGTTAGTTCAGGACAGAGAAATAAGGAAGAAGAGGGAGAGGTCTAGTCACCAGGGAAAAATATACACTCCAAAGGCACATCCCCCAGTGACCTACTTTTTCCAATCACATCCTGATGTGCCTACAGTTATCACTCAGTTAATCCATACCAATGGATCAAACCACTGATTAAGTAAAAGCTCTCACAATCTAATTATTTTACATCAGAATATTCTTGTATTGTCTCACAAATGAGCTTTTGACTTCATGTCTAAATCATAACATTCAGCCCAAACCCCTAAACTCTCATGTTTATTTCACAGTGCAAAATAGACTTAGTCTATTTTGACATAGATAGAGGGTTGTGACCAAAGCAAGAACTAAATTCACCTGGGAAAACAAGTTCTGAAGCTCCATGTCCAATATCTGGAGCACCTGGCACCACAATTCTTTCCAAAGGGCTTGTATAATGTCACCTCTGGACTTGATATTTGTAGTCCACATGGACTTCTTCTTTACTTTTTCTGATATGTTTCTATAGTTTTCCTCAGCAGATGCTCCATGTTACTAACACCCTTGATGGTCTCCAGTGCAGCTTTGGGTTCCTTCTCACATATTCCTGTATTATCCTCTCAGGGATAGCCCTCTAACTCCAAACCTACTGCACTTTGCCTGGTCTCCCAGGTCTTCCTTAGAAATCCCAGTGGAAGCCTCCATGAATCCCTAACTCCATTATCCTAAAGTCCTTCAAAAAAACAAAACACCACATGCTTGAAGCCAAGGTCAGCCATCATCTTGAGCAGTACCCAATCCTCTTACACTATTGGCTAGAGCAGTCTCTGAGTTCCTGGGCAATTGAGCATGCTAAAAAAAATTTCTTAGACCCCCACCCTATGCAAGCAGGATGCCCTTATGGCTTCTTCTCAATGGAATTTTTGTTTTACACCCTTGAATCTGAAATGGGTATGGTCTTTCCAATTTCCAAAGTGCCCTCAGTCTATCTTCCTGTTTTCTCTATGCCAATTCCTTAGCATCTCTTTAGTGACTATAAACTGTTTAACAATCACAACTATCTCAGTCCCAGTTTTATTCACACTTTTCTGGCCAAAGTCTATGATTTTCAAATCTGTGTGCTTTGCTTTCTGTTTCTGATTATCACAAAAATAAAAGTTCGTTAAAAGCCACCAGCAGTATCCATGCCGCCACCTGAATGTGTATTGCTTTGAGATTTCCTCCACCAGATTAATTTAATCACATTTAAGTTAAGTGTCTCAGAAAGTCTCAAGGCATTGGCAAAATATAGCCAAGTTTTTTGCCAAACTATAACACTAATGGCCCCTAATCAAATTTCCAATAAAATCCTCCTCTACTGAAACTTCATGAGCCCAGTCTTTACTTTTCACAGTTCTATCAGCATTCTGGTGTTTTAAATTCCCAGCAGAATCACCAATTAAATTCTATTTACAGTATTCTGAAGCTTTTCCAGCTTGTGTCTCTAAACTTTTCAAAATCCTCCCCCAGTGAACCAGCTTTGTAAACCACAGGTTCACAGCAATGCCCCACTCTCATTACTGATTTCTCTTTTAGTCAGCTTTGTTTCGCTGTGACCAAAAGATCTGACAAGAACTACTTAGAATAGGAAAAGCTAATTTTGACTCATGGATTCAGAGATTCAGTCCATCATTGGACAACTCCATAGCTCTGGACAACAGTGAGTTCTTGCTCTCATGAGATTGGATTAGTCAGTGGTGAGGCAGAGGTGAGGCAAGAGGTGAGGCAGAACATTATGGTGGACAGGCATGGGAGAGGGAAGCAACTCATATTATGATAACCAGGAAAGGGAGAAATGGAGAGGGGTAGGTATTTCTGATTTGTTCCCAAGGGACAAAATATAAATTCCAAAGGCAAACCCCCCAGTGTTTCTTTCAGTCACTAACTACCTCTCTAGAGTTACCATCCAGTTAATTCCTATCAGTGAATTAATTCACTGATTGAGTTTAGACTTTCATAATCTAATTATTTTCCCTCTGAACTTTCTTTATTGTCTCACACATGAGCCTTTGGGGGACACCTCATACCTAAACCATAAGAATTCTTTTCTGTCTATATGCGTTTTTCCTCTTCTTATAAGTGTACTGGTTATACTGTATTAGAGCTCCCCCCAGTCACCTCATCTTGATTATATCTGCAAAGACAATTTTTTCAAATAAGATAAAATTTAAAGATTCCTGGAGTTGCTAGGGTTTGAATACACTTTGTCCTCACAAAAACTCTTGTTGAGACTTGATCCTCAGTGTGGTGGCTTAAGGCCTAAAAGGTGATTAAATCCTTAGGAGTAATTAATGCTTGTCTTGCAACAGTGAGTCCTTGCTCCCATGAGATTGGATTAGTCAGTGAGAGAGGGTTTATTCTAAAGCAAGTTTATGCAAAACTTTTTGCCTCTTTGCATGTACCCACTCATCACTCTCCTAAGTGATGCCATCCTGCATGTTATAATGTAGCATACCTTTATTTTGCACTTTCTAACCTTCAGAATTATGAGTCAAAATGAAATCTCTTTTGTCTATGAATTATGTGGTCTTTGACATTCTGTCATAGCAATAAAAAGAATAGATTAAGACAAATTCTTAACAACATGACAACATTTCAACATGATAGTGGTCACTGTGATGGTTAATTTTATGTGTTAAGTTGACTAGGTTAAGGGATGCCCAGATAGTTGTCAAAATACTATTTAAGTATGTCTGAAGGTTGTTTTTGAAAAACATTAGCATTTGAATTGGTAGACTGAATAAAGAGGATTGCCCTCAACCTCATCCAATCTGTTTCGGGCCTGCCCAGAATGGAAAGTAGTAGAAACAGCAAGTTTCCTTTCTGTTTGAGCTGAGATATTGGTATCCTCCTGCCCTTGGACATTCAGGCCTGGTTCTGAGGCCTTTCAGACACAGGCTTGGACTTAAACCTTTGGCTTCCTTCTTCATAGACCTTCAGGCTTAGATCTTGCACACAACAGATTGTGAGACTTCTTAGCTTCTATAATGATGTATGCCATTTACTAGAATAGCCTCCATATATATTCATCTGTCTTATCTGTTTTATATATCTGTCATCTGTCTGCATCTCCTGTTGATTCTTTCTCTGATGAGTCTTGGCAAATATAGCCAGGAAAGACAGAGGTGGCATAAGTGATAGTTTTCTAAGAGAAAAGGCATTTTCTCATTTTGTTTGATTTGTTTTTTAGAAGGGAGGAAGAACTAAGATATGGGGGTTAATAAGAAATTTATCACAAAATGCTTTGGACTCTTCATCAAACAGAATGTGTGTGCATGACAGAACAGCAACTCTTAGGGATATGTGGCATTAGATACAGAAAGGAAGCCCAAGTTTGTATCAAGATGAAGAATAGTGTCATTTAATATAGTGTGTACCAGGCTTTGTTTTAATCATTTCAATAGTACACAAGCATGAGTGGCCAGAGGAGTCCTGGGCATTGCTCATGTGAGGATGCTGAGTTATGTCATTTTGCTGTACTCCTGTTCATAGATGACTGTCACCTTTTTTCAAATTTTCACAAGAAAGCAAAGATCCCAAACTGTGTGGTGCCTATATGGATTCTGTCTTCCTAGCAAGGGTGAGACAGAGAACAAGCATGGTTCCCCAAGTTCATAAGGCAGCATCAAGGAGGCATTCAGTGTTGGGCAAAATGCTTTCTTTGTGATGCAGGCCAAGAACCAACAAAGCAAAGGGAGAAATGATGAATTGAGGATACAGGTGAGAAGTTGCAGGGGTATAACCCACCAGAAGAGGAGGGATTCCACCTATTGCTGCAGCCTTATTTCACTTGTCCTCCCAGATGGTGGTCAAAGAATATGTCTAGACTGATCCTTATTTATTTATAATTTATTATATCATTCTCAAATTCCATTTCAGATTTATTTTCTCATGTAAGCTTAATTTGCAGTTGAGCTTGCTTTGTTTTTGTTTTCTGCTTTGTTTTCTTTCTCCTGATTTTAGCTGTATTATTCCAAGTTATTTCTTTATTCAGGTACTATTTTCCTTATTAACATAATTTTATTCTGCATGCCAGAGGCTGACTTTGTAGTCTTCATACCTGTTTCACCTATTTGGCAGCTCCATTTTTTTCCCCAAGGAATCCAGTCTAAAGGGCATTCACCTGGGAAAACTCTGCTCTCAGTGTTCTCTTAATTGCCTGATTTCAGTTGGGGGTACTTTCAATCAAAACCAACTGACTGTAATTGGTTGGTGTAATTGGTTAGGAGGCTATGGATCCTTAGCTTTCTTCTCAATGGAATCCTGGGTGTGAAGCTTTCTGGGTTTTGTTTATTTGTTTGTTTTGTTGTTGTGTTTTTTGGTACCAGGGTAATTTTACCACTGTGTTACATCTTTACCCCTTTTTGTATTTTATTTTGAGACAGGGCCTCACTAGGTTACTGAGGCTGGCTTTGAACTTGTAATACTCCTGCCTCAGCCTCCTGAGTCACTGGGATTAAAGGGGTGTGTCACTGTACCCAGTGCTTTTTGTCTTTTAGAATTCATTAGTTTAAGATGGAAAGGTATTAGTAATGGCAATATTTTGACGAAATAGTGGGACTCTTACTGTGTGAAGTTTTTATTGGTAGAGAAATTCTTGTTCACATTGCCTGGTGGGTAAGTAGTATGAGGCCTTGTGTCCCGCCACTGGATGGCTCCATATGAAGTGCAATGACAAGTGTCTTCATGGCCTGCAAATGAGGATGAGGACAGATGGCAGAATCCCAGAGTGCACAGGAAGTCTGTACTTGTGTGACCAGGTGGATGGGGTCCCATTACCACAGGAAGTTTATATGCCAGAAGTTCTAAACTGGTGGCTAATCACTGTTGGCTTCCTTGGCAATCTTCAGATATTCTTTTGTTTGTTTAATATTTCATGGTGGTCAAATACACATAATTGACAATTTAAAACCAATTTTAAGTGAATAGTTCATTGGCATTAAATACAGTCTCATTGCTGTGTCATCATCATCATCATTATCTACCTTCAGAAGTATTTGTTTTCCCAAAGGGAAAATGTATGGCCATTCAATACTGACCTTTTTTTTTCTGAGCTCCTGAGAGTACCATCATTCTTTCTGTCTCCATGAATTTGGCTGCTCTTTATACCGCATAGAAGCAGAATCATATGGTATATGTCATGGAATGATTGGCATATTTCACTCAGCATAATATCTTTCATGTTAGAGAGAGAGGGGGAATTACATTTTATCTCTTCACTTTATTTTAATTTAATTTTGTAAGCTCTTAGTTTAATTTGTTCTTTTTCCAGGCACTTTTGGTATAAAATTTTCGCATGATATCTTCTTATTTTCATCAATCTCATTATATTTCTTTTGCAATTTCTTCCTTGACTCATTGGTTGTTTATTTTAAGGTATATTGTTTGATTTCCACATATTTGAACATTTTCCAGTTTTCTTTAGCTCCTTTGTTTTCTTTTAATTGTGATAAAAAGATACTTTGTATGATACAGATACTTTGAGTTTTTCAAAATTCATTAATTATTATCTTATGATTTATGGTGCTGGAATATGCCGCATGTGCATTTGAAAAAAATGTATCTGCTTATTTTTAGGCTGAGTGTTTTCTATATCTTGTTATGTCTAATTGGTTGATCATATTGGCTAAGTCTTTTAATTCATTTTGATCTTATTATATTCTGTCCACTATTGAAAGTGTGCTACTGAAGTCTCTGACCATTCTTTTGGGTATGTGTAATTTATGTTCAATTTTTGTTCTGTTCATATTTTCAATTTCTGTTTTTCTATTTATTTTGAAGTGGTTGGATATTTGCTTCATATATATTTATTATGATTTTTACATCATTTTGGTCAATAGATTATGTTATTATGCTATTTGCCTCTTGAAACAATTTTTGGCATAGACTGTTTCTGTCTGCTGTTACTAATAACCATGCCTGACTCTCCTCCAAATTTCATAAATTATCTTTTTCTATCCTTTTACATTCAACCTATACTTGTATCCTTGAGTCTTAAGTGAGTTCCTTGTAGGCCATTTAGTTCAATCCTGTTTGTTTTTTTAAACCATTACTATATCGTGCACCTTTGGATTGGATAATTTAATCCTAGTTTATTTAAAGTAGTGACTTCTACTGATGGCCTTATAATTGGCCTTTTTTTTTTTGGTGGGAGGTACCAGGGATTGAACTCATGGACACTCAACCACTGAGGCACATCCTGAGTCTTATTTTATATTTTATTTATAGATGGGGTCTCATTGAATTGCTCAGTGCCTCAGTTGCCACTTGGTAATTTGGTTTCTTCATTTTACATTTATTTTGTTTAGTGGCTTTCTTCATGTTTAATTGAGGTTTTGCTGTACAGAGATTTTTAGACCCTTCTATTTTCTTTTTGTGTAAATTCTGTAATTTTTTTGTAATTATCATAGATTTTACATGTAACATCCAAAAGGTAAAACAATCTACTTTAAATTGATACCAGCTTAATATCATCACATACAATACTCTTTAGTACTGACTCCTTCGTTTTTTATTACTGGTGTTACAAATTACATCTTTATGTATTTTATACCCATCAACATATATTTATAAATATTTTATGTCTTTGGCTTTCAAATCTTATAGAAAAATGAATTGTAGCTACAAACCAAAATTTTAGTAATAACTGGTCTTAAATTTAATCATGTCCAATTTATCTATAGCCTAAGTGTGCCAGGGTACTGGGGTCTTTATAGACAGACCAAAGAAAGTGACTGAGTGCAGTATGGGAGACATGTGGTTTGCTGGAGAAACCTTGTGAGAGATCAGTGACTGCTCCAAGAAGAGTTCATTGCTGACAGGCTGACAGTGCTTCTGCTAGTACTTAACTAGCTAATGGCTCTTCTATAAGTGTTTTTTTCACTGGTGGGTGGCTGGACAAGTGATATATATCCTTTCCACAAAACTCTGTGATCCATGTCTGTCCCCACTCAGAAAACGTTTTTTTTTTTTTTTTGTTCATTTGTTTGTTTATTTTATGTTAAGCTGCAGAAGCAGTGATGTCATCAGCATTAGCAGGCTTAGACTGACTATATCCTGAGGAGCAACTGGCCTGATGTATATGCAAGAAAGTAGCTTTCTTCAGATAGCACTGGTGTGCTGCAGTTTCCAGTTTGCC